>NW_027673190.1:0-66000 GCF_964194105.1 Spermophilus citellus | reverse complement strand
TTTTGTTTCCTTTTCTTGTAGCCCTAAGCAGAGACTGGCGAGAAACACTTTCATTGAAAGGGGTTGCAAGCTTCCAAAAATTACGAGTCTCCAGAAATCTCAGCAAATATTTTTTCACCCAAACTGGATGATACTTTCAGGTAATGATCAGTACACTTGGCCCACTTGGTTCTCCATATTTCGTTCTACTATGTTGAAGCGTTCGTTTACACTAACAGTTTCCACTCTGGCATTTCACTCTGTTTTCTCCTATATTGATAGATGTATTTGGAACTCTAAATCAAACACGGTTTGTGCTAGCTTCTTGAAACTTGACACAGTAAAGCAGTTTCACATTCTAACTCTATGTTTTGTTTCCTTTTCATGTAGCCCTAAGCAGTGACTGGCGAGAAACACTTTCATTGAAAGGGGTTGCAAGCTTCCAAAAATTACGAGTCTCCAGAAATCTCAGCAAATATTTTTTCACCCAAACTAGATGATACTTTCAGGTAATGATCAGTACACTAAGCCCTCTTGGTTCCCCAAATTTCGATCTTCTATGTTGAAGCGTTCGTTTCCAATAACAGTTTGAATTTAGTCGTTTCACTCTGTTTTCTCCTATATTGATAGATGTATTTGGAACTCTAAATCAAACACGGTTTGTTCTAGCTTCTTGAAACTTCACACAGTAAAGCAGTTTCACATTGTAACTCTATGTTTTGTTTCCTTTTCATGTAGCTTTAAGCAGTGACTGGCGAGAAACACTTTCATTGAAAGGGGTTGCAAGCTTCCAAAAATTACGAGTCTCCAGAAATCTCAGCAAATATTTTTTCACCCAAACTGGATGATACTTTCAGGTAATGATCAGTACAGTAAGCCCACTTGGTTCTCCAAATTTCATTCTTCTATGTTGAAGCGTTCGTTTCCAGTAACAGTTTCCATTCTGGCATTTCACTCTGTTTTCTCCTATATTGATAGATGTATTTGGAACTCTAAATCAAACACGGTTTGTGCTAGCTTCTTGAAACTTGACACAGTAAAGCAGTTTCACATTCTAACTCTATGTTTTGTTTCCTTTTCATGTAGCCCTAAGCAGTGACTGGCGAGAAACACTTTCATTGAAAGGGGTTGCAAGCTTCCAAAAATTACGAGTCTCCAGAAATCTCAGCAAATATTTTTTCACCCAAACTGGATGATACTTTCAGGTAATGATCAGTACACTAAGCCCTCTTGGTTCCCCAAATTTCGTTCTTCTATGTTGAAGCGTTCGTTTCCAGTAACAGTTTGAATTTTGTCGTTTCACTCTGTTTTCTCCTATATTGATAGATGTATTTGGAACACTAAATCAAACACGGTTTGTGCTAGCTTCTTGAAACTTGACACAGTAAAGCAGTTTCACATTCTAACTCTATGTTTTGTTTCCTTTTCATGTAGCTTTAAGCAGTGACTGGCGAGAAACACCTTCATTGAAAGGGGTTGCAAGCTTCCAAAAATTACGAGTCTCCAGAAATCTCAGCAAATATTTTTTCACCCAAACTGCATGATACTTTCAGGTAATGATTAGTACACGAAGCCCACTTGGTTCCCCAAATTTCGTTCTTCTATGTTGAAGCGTTCGTTTCCAGTAACAGTTTGAATTTTTGCGTTTCACTCTGTTTTCGCCTATATTGATAGATGTATTTGGAACTCTAAATCAAACACGGTTTGTGCTAGCTTCTTGAAACTTGACACAGTAAAGCAGTTTCACATTCTAACTCTATGTTTTGTTTCCTTTTCATGTAGCCCTAAGCAGTGACTGGCGAGAAACACTTTCATTGAAAGGGGTTGCAAGCTTCCAAAAATTACGAGTCTTCAGAAATCTCAGGAAATATTTTTTCACCCAAACTAGATGATACTTTCAGGTAATGATCAGTACACTAAGCCCTCTTGGTTCCCCAAATTTCGTTCTTCTATGTTGAAGCGTTCGTTTACACTAACAGTTTCCACTCTGGCATTTCACTCTGTTTTCTCCTATATTGATAGATGTATTTGGAACTCTAAATCAAACACGGTTTGTGCTAGCTTCTTGAAACTTGACACAGTAAAGCAGTTTCACATTCTAACTCTATGTTTTGTTTCCTTTTCATGTAGCTTTAAGCAGTGACTTGCGAGAAACACTTACATTGAAAGGGGTTGCAAGCTTCCAAAAATTACGAGTCTCCAGAAATCTCAGCAAATATTTTTTCACCCAACCTGGATGATACTTTCAGGTAATGATCAGTACACTAAGCCCACTTGGTTCTCCAAATTTCATTCTTCTATGTTGAAGCGTTCGTTTCCAGTAACAGTTTCCATTCTGGCATTTCACTCTGTTTTCTCCTATATTGATAGATGTATTTGGAACTCTAAATCAAACACGGTTTGTGCTAGCTTCTTGAAACTTGACACAGTAAAGCAGTTTCACATTCTAACTCTATGTTTTGTTTCCTTTTCATGTAGCCCTAAGCAGTGACTGGCGAGAAACACTTTCATTGAAAGGGGTTGCAAGCTTCCAAAAATTACGAGTCTCCAGAAATCTCAGCAAATATTTTTTCACCCAAACTGGATGATACTTTCGGGTAATGATCAGTACACTAAGCCCACTTGGTTCCCCAAATTTCGTTCTTCTATGTTGAAGCGTTCGTTTCCAGTAACAGTTTGAATTTTGTCGTTTCACTCTGTTTTCTCCTATATTGATAGATGTATTTGGAACACTAAATCAAACACGGTTTGTGCTAGCTTTTTGAAACTTGACACAGTAAAGCAGTTTCACATTCTAACTCTATGTTTTGTTTCCTTTTCATGTAGCTTTAAGCAGTGACTGGCGAGAAACACCTTCATTGAAAGGGGTTGCAAGCTTCCAAAAATTACGAGTCTCCAGTAATCTCAGCAAATATTTTTTCTCCCAAACTGGATGATACTTTCAGGTAATGATCAGTACACTAAGCCCACTCGGTTCTCCAAATTTCATTCTTCTATGTTGAAGCGTTCGTTTCCAGTAACAGTTTCCATTCTGGCATTTCACTCTGTTTTCTCCTATATTGATGGATGTATTTGGAACTCTAAATCAAACACGGTTTGTGCTAGCTTCTTGAAACTTGACACAGTAAAGCAGTTTCACATTCCTACTCTATGTTTTGTTTCCTTTTCTTGTAGCCCTAAGCAGAGACTGGCGAGAAACACTTTCATTGGAAGGGGTTGCAAGCTTCTAAAAATTACGAGTCTCCAGAAATCTCAGCAAATATTTTTTCACCCAAACTGGATGATACTTTCAGGTAATGATCAGTACACTTGGCCCACTTGGTTCTCCATATTTCGTTCTTCTATGTTGAAGCGTTCGTTTACACTAACAGTTTCCACTCTGGCATTTCACTCTGTTTTCTCCTATATTGATAGATGTATTTGGAACTCTAAATCAAACACGGTTTGTGCTAGCTTCTTGAAACTTGACACAGTAAAGCAGTTTCACATTCTAACTCTATGTTTTGTTTCCTTTTCATGTAGCCCTAAGCAGTGACTGGCGAGAAACACTTTCATTGAAAGGGGTTGCAAGCTTCCAAAAATTACGAGTCTCCAGAAATCTCAGCAAATATTTTTTCACCCAAACTAGATGATAGTTTCAGGTAATGATCAGTACACTAAGCCCTCTTGGTTCCCCAAATTTCGTTCTTCTATGTTGAAGCGTTCGTTTCCAGTAACAGTTTGAATTTTGTCGTTTCACTCTGTTTTCTCCTATATTGATAGATGTATTTGGAACTCTAAATCAAACACGGTTTGTGCTAGCTTCTTGAAACTTGACACAGTAAAGCAGTTTCACATTGTAACTCTATGTTTTGTTTCCTTTTCATGTAGCTTTAAGCAGTGACTGGCGAGAAACACTTTCATTGAAAGGGGTTGCAAGCTTCCAAAAATTACGAGTCTCCAGAAATCTCAGCAAATATTTTTTCACCCAAACTGCATGATACTTTCAGGTAATGATCAGTACACTAAGCCCACTTGGTTCTCCAAATTTCATTCTTCTATGTTGAAGCGTTTGTTTCCAGTAACAGTTTCCATTCTGGCATTTCACTCTGTTTTCTCCTATATTGATAGATGTATTTGGAACTCTAAATCAAACACGGTTTGTGCTAGCTTCTTGAAACTTGACACAGTAAAGCAGTTTCACATTCTAACTCTATGATTTGTTTCCTTTTCATGTAGCTTTAAGCAGTGACTGGCGAGAAACACTTTCATTGAAAGGGGTTGCAAGCTTCCAAAAATTACGAGTCTCCAGAAATCTCAGCAAATATTTTTTCACCCAAACTGGATGATACTTTCAGGTAATGATCAGTACACTAAGCCCACTTGGTTCCCCAAATTTCGTTCTTCTATGTTGAAGCGTTCGTTTCCAGTAACAGTTTGAATTTTGTCGTTTCACTCTGTTTTCTCCTATATTGATAGATGTATTTGGAACACTAAATCAAACACGGTTTGTGCTAGCTTCTTGAAACTTGACACAGTAAAGCAGTTTCACATTCTAACTCTATGTTTTGTTTCCTTTTCATGTAGCTTTAAGCAGTGACTGGCGAGAAACACCTTCATTGAAAGGGGTTGCAAGCTTCCAAAAATTACGAGTCTCCAGAAATCTCAGCAAATATTTTTTCAACCAAACTGGATGATACTTTCAGGTAATGATCAGTACACTTGGCCCACTTGGTTCTCCATATTTCGTTCTTCTATGTTGAAGCGTTCGTTTACAGTAACAGTTTCCACTCTGGCATTACACTCTGTTTTCTCCTATATTGATAGATGTATTTGGAACTCTAAATCAAACACGGTTTGTGCTAGCTTCTTGAAACTTGACACAGTAAAGCAGTTTCACATTCTAACTCTATGTTTTGTTTCCTTTTCATGTAGCCCTAAGCAGTGACTGGCGAGAAACACTTTCATTGAAAGGGGTTGCAAGCTTCCAAAAATTACGAGTCTTCAGAAATCTCAGCAAATATTTTTTCACCCAAACTAGATGATACTTTCAGGTAATGATCAGTACACTAAGCCCTCTTGGTTCCCCAAATTTCGTTCTTCTATGTTGAAGCGTTCGTTTCCAGTAACAGTTTCCACTCTGGCATTTCACTCTGTTTTCTCCTATATTGATAGATGTATTTGGAACTCTAAATCAAACACGGTTTGTGCTAGCTTCTTGAAACTTGACACAGTAAAGCAGTTTCACATTGTAACTCTATGTTTTGTTTCCTTTTCATGTAGCTTTAAGCAGTGACTGGCGAGAAACACTTTCATTGAAAGGGGTTGCAAGCTTCCAAAAATTACGAGTCTCCAGAAATCTCAGCAAATATTTTTTCACCCAAACTGGATGATACTTTCAGGTAATGATCAGTACACTAAGCCCACTTGGTTCTCCAAATTTCATTCTTCTATGTTGAAGCGTTCGTTTCCAGTAACAGTTTCCATTCTGGCATTTCACTCTGTTTTCTCCTATATTGATAGATGTATTTGGAACTCTAAATCAAACACAGTTTGTGCTAGCTTCTTGAAACTTGAAACAGTAAAGCAGTTTCACATTCTAACTCTATGTTTTGTTTCCTTTTCTTGTAGCCCTAAGCAGTGACGGGCGAGAAACACTTTCATTGAAAGGGGTTGCAAGCTTCCAAAAATTACTAGTCTCCAGAAATCTCAGCAAATATATTTTCACCCAAACTGGATGATACTTTCAGGTAATGATCAGTACACTTGGCCCACTTGGTTCTCCATATTTCGTTCTTCTATGTTGAAGCGTTCGTTTACACTAACAGTTTCCACTCTGGCATTTCACTCTGTTTTCTCCTATATTGATAGATGTATTTGGAACTCTAAATCAAACACGGTTTGTGCTAGCTTCTTGAAACTTGACACAGTAAAGCAGTTTCACATTCTAACTCTATGTTTTGTTTCCTTTTCATGTAGCCCTAAGCAGTGACTGGCGAGAAACACTTTCATTGAAAGGGGTTGCAAGCTTCCAAAAATTACTAGTCTCCAGAAATCTCAGCAAATATTTTTTCACCCAAACTGGATGATACTTTCAGGTAATGATCAGTACACTAAGCCCACTTGGTTCCCCAAATTTCGTTCTTCTATGTTGAAGCGTTCGTTTCCAGTAACAGTTTGAATTTTGTCGTTTCACTCTGTTTTCTCCTATATTGATAGATGTATTTGGAACACTAAATCAAACACGGTTTGTGCTAGCTTCTTGAAACTTGACACAGTAAAGCAGTTTCACATTCTAACTCTATGTTTTGTTTCCTTTTCATGTAGCTTTAAGCAGTGACTGGCGAGAAACACCTTCATTGAAAGGGGTTGCAAGCTTCCAAAAATCACGAGTCTCCAGAAATCTCAGCAAATATTTTTTCACCCAAACTGGATGATACTTTCAGGTAATGATCAGTACACTTGGCCCACTTGGTTCTCCATATTTCGTTCTTCTATGTTGAAGCGTTCGTTTACAGTAACAGTTTCCACTCTGGCATTACACTCTCTTTTCTCCTATATTGATAGATGTATTTGGAACTCTAAATCAAACACGGTTTGTGCTAGCTTCTTGAAACTTGACACAGTAATGCAGTTTCACATTCTAACAATATGTTTTGTTTCCTTTTCATGTAGCCCTAAGCAGTGACTGGCGAGAAACACTTTCATTGAAAGGGGTTGCAAGCTTCCAAAAATTACGAGTCTCCAGAAATCTCAGCAAATATTTTTTCACCCAAACTGGATGATACTTTCAGGTAATGATCAGTACACTTGGCCCACTTGGTTCTCCATATTTCGTTCTACTATGTTGAAGCGTTCGTTTACACTAACAGTTTCCACTCTGGCATTTCACTCTGTTTTCTCCTATATTGATAGATGTATTTGGAACTCTAAATCAAACACGGTTTGTGCTAGCTTCTTGAAACTTGACACAGTAAAGCAGTTTCACATTCTAACTCTATGTTTTGTTTCCTTTTCATGTAGCCCTACGCAGTGACTGGCGAGAAACACTTTCATTGAAAGGGGTTGCAAGCTTCCAAAAATTACGAGTCTCCAGATATCTCAGCAAATATTTTTTCACCCAAACTGGATGATACTTTCAGGTAATGATCAGTACACTAAGCCCACTTGGTTCCCCAAATTTCGTTCTTCTATGTTGAAGCGTTCGTTTCCAGTAACAGTTTGAATTTTGTCGTTTCACTCTGTTTTCTCCTATATTGATAGATGTATTTGGAACACTAAATCAAACACGGTTTGTGCTAGCTTCTTGAAACTTGACAGAGTAAAGCAGTTTCACATTCTAACTCTATGTTTTGTTTCCTTTTCATGTAGCTGTAAGCAGTGACTGGCGAGAAACACCTTCATTGAAAGGGGTTGCAAGCTTCCAAAAATCACGAGTCTCCAGAAATCTCAGCAAATATTTTTTCACCCAAACTGGATGATACTTTCAGGTAATGATCAGTACACTTGGCCCACTTGGTTCTCCATATTTCGTTCTTCTATGTTGAAGCGTTCGTTTCCAGTAACAGTTTGAATTTTTGCGTTTCACTCTGTTTTCTCCTATATTGATAGATGTATTTGGAACACTAAATCAAACACGGTTTGTGCTAGCTCCTGAAACTTGACACAGTAAAGCAGTTTCACATTCTAACTCTATGTTTTGTTTCCTTTTCATGTAGCTTTAAGCAGTGACTGGCGAGAAACACTTTCATTGAAAGGGGTTGCAAGCTTCCAAAAATTACGAGTCTCCAGAAATCTCAGCAAATATTTTTTCACCCAACCTGGATGATACTTTCAGGTAATGATCAGTACACTAAGCCCACTTGGTTCTCCAAATTTCGTTCTTCTATGTTGAAGCGTTCGTTTCCAGTAACAGTTTCCATTCTGGCATTTCACTCTGTTTTCTCCTATATTGATAGATGTATTTGGAACTCTAAATCAAACACGGTTTGTGCTAGGTTCTTGAAACTTGACACAGTAAAGCAGTTTCACATTCTAACTCTATGTTTTGTTTCCTTTTCATGTAGCTTTAAGCAGTGACTGGCGAGAAACACCTTCATTGAAAGGGGTTGCAAGCTTCCAAAAATCACGAGTCTCCAGAAATCTCAGCAAATATTTTTTCACCCAAACTGGATGATACTTTCAGGTAATGATCAGTACACTTGGCCCACTTGGTTCTCCATATTTCGTTCTTCTATGTTGAAGCGTTCATTTACAGTAACAGTTTCCACTCTGGCATTACACTCTGTTTTCTCCTATATTGATAGATGTATTTGGAACTCTAAATCAAACACGGTTTGTGCTAGCTTCTTGAAACTTGACACAGTAATGCAGTTTCACATTCTAACAATATGTTTTGTTTCCTTTTCATGTAGCCCTAAGCAGTGACTGGCGAGAAACACTTTCATTGAAAGGGGTTGCAAGCTTCCAAAAATTACGAGTCTCCAGAAATCTCAGCAAATATTTTTTCACCCAAGCTGCATGATACTTTCAGGTAATGATCAGTACACTAAGCCCACTTGGTTCCCCAAATTTCGTTCTTCTATGTTGAAGCGTTCGTTTCCAGTAACAGTTTGAATTTTGTCGTTTCACTCTGTTTTCTCCTATATTGATAGATGTATTTGGAACACTAAATCAAACACGGTTTGTGCTAGCTTCTTGAAACTTGACACAGTAAAGCAGTTTCACATTCTAACTCTATGTTTTGTTTCCTTTTCATGTAGCCCTAAGCAGTGACTGGCGAGAAACACTTTCATTGAAAGGGGCTGCAAGCTTCCAAAAATTACGAGTCTCCAGAAATCTCAGCAAATATTTTTTCACCCAAACTGGATGATACTTTCAGGTAATGATCAGTACACTAAGCCCACTTGGTTCCCCAAATTTCATTCTTCTATGTTGAAGCGTTCGTTTCCAGTAACAGTTTCCATTCTGGCATTTCACTCTGTTTTCTCCTATATTGATAGATGTATTTGGAACTCTAAATCAAACACGGTTTGTGCTAGCTTCTTGAAACTTGACACAGTAAAGCAGTTTCACATTCTAACTCTATGTTTTGTTTCCTTTTCATGTAGCTTTAAGCAGTGACTGGCGAGAAACACCTTCATTGAAAGGGGTTGCAAGCTTCCAAAAATTACGAGTCTCCAGAAATCTCAGCAAATATTTTTTCACCCAAACTGGATGATACTTTCAGGTAATGATCAGTACACTAAGCCCACTCGGTTCTCCAAATTTCATTCTTCTATGTTGAAGCGTTCGTTTCCAGTAACAGTTTCCATTCTGGCATTTCACTCTGTTTTCTCCTATATTGATAGATGTATTTGGAACTCTAAATCAAACACGGTTTGTGCTAGCTTCTTGAAACTTGACACAGTAAAGCAGTTTCACATTCTAACTCTATGTTTTGTTTCCTTTTCTTGTAGCCCTAAGCAGAGACTGGCGAGAAACACTTTCATTGAAAGGGGTTGCAAGCTTCCAAAAATTACGAGTCTCCAGAAATCTCAGCAAATATTTTTTCACCCAAACTGGATGATACTTTCAGGTAATGATCAGTACACTTGGCCCACTTGGTTCTCCATATTTCGTTCTTCTATGTTGAAGCGTTCGTTTACACTAACAGTTTCCACTCTGGCATTTCACTCTGTTTTCTCCTATATTGATAGATGTATTTGGAACTCTAAATCAAACACGGTTTGTGCTAGCTTCTTGAAACTTGACACAGTAAAGCAGTTTCACATTCTAACTCTATGTTTTGTTTCCTTTTCATGTAGCCCTAAGCAGTGACTGGCGAGAAACACTTTCATTGAAAGGGGTTGCAAGCTTCCAAAAATTACGAGTCTCCAGAAATCTCAGCAAATATTTTTTCACCCAAACTAGATGATACTTTCAGGTAATGATCAGTACACTAAGCCCTCTTGGTTCCCCAAATTTCGATCTTCTATGTTGAAGCGTTCGTTTCCAATAACAGTTTGAATTTAGTCGTTTCACTCTGTTTTCTCCTATATTGATAGATGTATTTGGAACTCTAAATCAAACACGGTTTGTGCTAGCTTCTTGAAACTTCACACAGTAAAGCAGTTTCACATTCTAACTCTATGTTTTGTTTCCTTTTCATGTAGCTTTAAGCAGTGACTGGCGAGAAACACTTTCATTGAAAGGGGTTGCAAGCTTCCAAAAATTACGAGTCTCCAGAAATCTCAGCAAATATTTTTTCACCCAAACTGGATGATACTTTCAGGTAATGATCAGTACACTAAGCCCACTTGGTTCTCCAAATTTCATTCTTCTATGTTGAAGCGTTCGTTTCCAGTAACAGTTTCCATTCTGGCATTTCACTCTGTTTTCTCCTATATTGATAGATGTATTTGGAACTCTAAATCAAACACGGTTTGTGCTAGCTTCTTGAAACTTGACACAGTAAAGCAGTTTCACATTCTAACTCTATGTTTTGTTTCCTTTTCATGTAGCCCTAAGCAGTGACTGGCGAGAAACACTTTCATTGAAAGGGGTTGCAAGCTTCCAAAAATTACGAGTCTCCAGAAATCTCAGCAAATATTTTTTCACCCAAACTGGATGATACTTTCAGGTAATGATCAGTACACTAAGCCCTCTTGGTTCCCCAAATTTCGTTCTTCTATGTTGAAGCGTTCGTTTCCAGTAACAGTTTGAATTTTGTCGTTTCACTCTGTTTTCTCCTATATTGATAGATGTATTTGGAACACTAAATCAAACACGGTTTGTGCTAGCTTCTTGAAACTTGACACAGTAAAGCAGTTTCACATTCTAACTCTATGTTTTGTTTCCTTTTCATGTAGCTTTAAGCAGTGACTGGCGAGAAACACCTTCATTGAAAGGGGTTGCAAGCTTCCAAAAATTACGAGTCTCCAGAAATCTCAGCAAATATTTTTTCACCCAAACTGCATGATACTTTCAGGTAATGATTAGTACACGAAGCCCACTTGGTTCCCCAAATTTCGTTCTTCTATGTTGAAGCGTTCGTTTCCAGTAACAGTTTGAATTTTTGCGTTTCACTCTGTTTTCGCCTATATTGATAGATGTATTTGGAACTCTAAATCAAACACGGTTTGTGCTAGCTTCTTGAAACTTGACACAGTAAAGCAGTTTCACATTCTAACTCTATGTTTTGTTTCCTTTTCATGTAGCCCTAAGCAGTGACTGGCGAGAAACACTTTCATTGAAAGGGGTTGCAAGCTTCCAAAAATTACGAGTCTTCAGAAATCTCAGGAAATATTTTTTCACCCAAACTAGATGATACTTTCAGGTAATGATCAGTACACTAAGCCCTCTTGGTTCCCCAAATTTCGTTCTTCTATGTTGAAGCGTTCGTTTCCAGTAACAGTTTGAATTTTTGCGTTTCACTCTGTTTTCGCCTATATTGATAGATGTATTTGGAACTCTAAATCAAACACGGTTTGTGCTAGCTTCTTGAAACTTGACACAGTAAAGCAGTTTCACATTCTAACTCTATGTTTTGTTTCCTTTTCATGTAGCCCTAAGCAGTGACTGGCGAGAAACACTTTCATTGAAAGGGGTTGCAAGCTTCCAAAAATTACGAGTCTCCAGAAATCTCAGCAAATATTTTTTCACCCAAACTGGATGATACTTTCGGGTAATGATCAGTACACTAAGCCCACTTGGTTCCCCAAATTTCGTTCTTCTATGTTGAAGCGTTCGTTTCCAGTAACAGTTTGAATTTTGTCGTTTCACTCTGTTTTCTCCTATATTGATAGATGTATTTGGAACACTAAATCAAACACGGTTTGTGCTAGCTTCTTGAAACTTGACACAGTAAAGCAGTTTCACATTCTAACTCTATGTTTTGTTTCCTTTTCATGTAGCTTTAAGCAGTGACTGGCGAGAAACACCTTCATTGAAAGGGGTTGCAAGCTTCCAAAAATTACGAGTCTCCAGAAATCTCAGCAAATATTTTTTCACCCAAACTGGATGATACTTTCAGGTAATGATCAGTACACTAAGCCCACTCGGTTCTCCAAATTTCATTCTTCTATGTTGAAGCGTTCGTTTCCAGTAACAGTTTCCATTCTGGCATTTCACTCTGTTTTCTCCTATATTGATAGATGTATTTGGAACTCTAAATCAAACACGGTTTGTGCTAGCTTCTTGAAACTTGACACAGTAAAGCAGTTTCACATTCTAACTCTATGTTTTGTTTCCTTTTCTTGTAGCCCTAAGCAGAGACTGGCGAGAAACACTTTCATTGAAAGGGGTTGCAAGCTTCTAAAAATTACGAGTCTCCAGAAATCTCAGCAAATATTTTTTCACCCAAACTGGATGATACTTTCAGGTAATGATCAGTACACTTGGCCCACTTGGTTCTCCATATTTCGTTCTTCTATGTTGAAGCGTTCGTTTACACTAACAGTTTCCACTCTGGCATTTCACTCTGTTTTCTCCTATATTGATAGATGTATTTGGAACTCTAAATCAAACACGGTTTGTGCTAGCTTCTTGAAACTTGACACAGTAAAGCAGTTTCACATTCTAACTCTATGTTTTGTTTCCTTTTCATGTAGCCCTAAGCAGTGACTGGCGAGAAACACTTTCATTGAAAGGGGTTGCAAGCTTCCAAAAATTACGAGTCTCCAGAAATCTCAGCAAATATTTTTTCACCCAAACTAGATGATAGTTTCAGGTAATGATCAGTACACTAAGCCCTCTTGGTTCCCCAAATTTCGTTCTTCTATGTTGAAGCGTTCGTTTCCAGTAACAGTTTGAATTTTGTCGTTTCACTCTGTTTTCTCCTATATTGATAGATGTATTTGGAACTCTAAATCAAACACGGTTTGTGCTAGCTTCTTGAAACTTGACACAGTAAAGCAGTTTCACATTCTAACTCTATGTTTTGTTTCCTTTTCATGTAGCTGTAAGCAGTGACTGGCGAGAAACACCTTCATTGAAAGGGGTTGCAAGCTTCCAAAAATCACGAGTCTCCAGAAATCTCAGCAAATATTTTTTCACCCAAACTGGATGATACTTTCAGGTAATGATCAGTACACTTGGCCCACTTGGTTCTCCATATTTCGTTCTTCTATGTTGAAGCGTTCGTTTCCAGTAACAGTTTGAATTTTTGCGTTTCACTCTGTTTTCTCCTATATTGATAGATGTATTTGGAACACTAAATCAAACACGGTTTGTGCTAGCTTCTTGAAACTTGACACAGTAAAGCAGTTTCACATTCTAACTCTATGTTTTGTTTCCTTTTCATGTAGCTTTAAGCAGTGACTGGCGAGAAACACTTTCATTGAAAGGGGTTGCAAGCTTCCAAAAATTACGAGTCTCCAGAAATCTCAGCAAATATTTTTTCACCCAACCTGGATGATACTTTCAGGTAATGATCAGTACACTAAGCCCACTTGGTTCTCCAAATTTCATTCTTCTATGTTGAAGCGTTCGTTTCCAGTAACAGTTTCCATTCTGGCATTTCACTCTGTTTTCTCCTATATTGATAGATGTATTTGGAACTCTAAATCAAACACGGTTTGTGCTAGCTTCTTGAAACTTGACACAGTAAAGCAGTTTCACATTCTAACTCTATGTTTTGTTTCCTTTTCATGTAGCCCTAAGCAGTGACTGGCGAGAAACACTTTCATTGAAAGGGGTTGCAAGCTTCCAAAAATTACGAGTCTCCAGAAATCTCAGCAAATATTTTTTCACCCAAACTGGATGATACTTTCAGGTAATGATCAGTACACTAAGCCCACTTGGTTCCCCAAATTTCGTTCTTCTATGTTGAAGCGTTCGTTTCCAGTAACAGTTTGAATTTTGTCGTTTCACTCTGTTTTCTCCTATATTGATAGATGTATTTGGAACACTAAATCAAACACGGTTTGTGCTAGCTTCTTGAAACTTGACACAGTAAAGCAGTTTCACATTCTAACTCTATGTTTTGTTTCCTTTTCATGTAGCTTTAAGCAGTGACTGGCGAGAAACACCTTCATTGAAAGGGGTTGCAAGCTTCCAAAAATCACGAGTCTCCAGAAATCTCAGCAAATATTTTTTCACCCAAACTGGATGATACTTTCAGGTAATGATCAGTACACTTGGCCCACTTGGTTCTCCATATTTCGTTCTTCTATGTTGAAGCGTTCATTTACAGTAACAGTTTCCACTCTGGCATTACACTCTGTTTTCTCCTATATTGATAGATGTATTTGGAACTCTAAATCAAACACGGTTTGTGCTAGCTTCTTGAAACTTGACACAGTAATGCAGTTTCACATTCTAACAATATGTTTTGTTTCCTTTTCATGTAGCCCTACGCAGTGACTGGCGAGAAACACTTTCATTGAAAGGGGTTGCAAGCTTCCAAAAATTACGAGTCTCCAGAAATCTCAGCAAATATTTTTTCACCCAAGCTGCATGATACTTTCAGGTAATGATCAGTACACTAAGCCCACTTGGTTCCCCAAATTTCGTTCTTCTATGTTGAAGCGTTCGTTTCCACTAACAGTTTGAATTTTGTCGTTTCACTCTGTTTTCTCCTATATTGATAGATGTATTTGGAACACTAAATCAAACACGGTTTGTGCTAGCTTCTTGAAACTTGACACAGTAAAGCAGTTTCACATTCTAACTCTATGTTTTGTTTCCTTTTCATGTAGCCCTAAGCAGTGACTGGCGAGAAACACTTTCATCGAAAGGGGCTGCAAGCTTCCAAAAATTACGAGTCTCCAGAAATCTCAGCAAATATTTTTTCACCCAAACTGGATGATACTTTCAGGTAATGATCAGTACACTAAGCCCACTTGGTTCCCCAAATTTCATTCTTCTATGTTGAAGCGTTCGTTTCCAGTAACAGTTTCCATTCTGGCATTTCACTCTGTTTTCTCCTATATTGATAGATGTATTTGGAACTCTAAATCAAACACGGTTTGTGCTAGCTTCTTGAAACTTGACACAGTAAAGCAGTTTCACATTCTAACTCTATGTTTTGTTTCCTTTTCATGTAGCTTTAAGCAGTGACTGGCGAGAAACACCTTCATTGAAAGGGGTTGCAAGCTTCCAAAAATTACGAGTCTCCAGAAATCTCAGCAAATATTTTTTCACCCAAACTGGATGATACTTTCAGGTAATGATCAGTACACTAAGCCCACTCGGTTCTCCAAATTTCATTCTTCTATGTTGAAGCGTTCGTTTCCAGTAACAGTTTCCATTCTGGCATTTCACTCTGTTTTCTCCTATATTGATAGATGTATTTGGAACTCTAAATCAAACACGGTTTGTGCTAGCTTCTTGAAACTTGACACAGTAAAGCAGTTTCACATTCTAACTCTATGTTTTGTTTCCTTTTCTTGTAGCCCTAAGCAGAGACTGGCGAGAAACACTTTCATTGAAAGGGGTTGCAAGCTTCCAAAAATTACGAGTCTCCAGAAATCTCAGCAAATATTTTTTCACCCAAACTGGATGATACTTTCAGGTAATGATCAGTACACTTGGCCCACTTGGTTCTCCATATTTCGTTCTTCTATGTTGAAGCGTTCGTTTACACTAACAGTTTCCACTCTGGCATTTCACTCTGTTTTCTCCTATATTGATAGATGTATTTGGAACTCTAAATCAAACACGGTTTGTGCTAGCTTCTTGAAACTTGACACAGTAAAGCAGTTTCACATTCTAACTCTATGTTTTGTTTCCTTTTCATGTAGCCCTAAGCAGTGACTGGCGAGAAACACTTTCATTGAAAGGGGTTGCAAGCTTCCAAAAATTACGAGTCTCCAGAAATCTCAGCAAATATTTTTTCACCCAAACTAGATGATACTTTCAGGTAATGATCAGTACACTAAGCCCTCTTGGTTCCCCAAATTTCGATCTTCTATGTTGAAGCGTTCGTTTCCAATAACAGTTTGAATTTAGTCGTTTCACTCTGTTTTCTCCTATATTGATAGATGTATTTGGAACTCTAAATCAAACACGGTTTGTGCTAGCTTCTTGAAACTTCACACAGTAAAGCAGTTTCAAATTGTAACTCTATGTTTTGTTTCCTTTTCATGTAGCTTTAAGCAGTGACTGGCGAGAAACACTTTCATTGAAAGGGGTTGCAAGCTTCCAAAAATTACGAGTCTCCAGAAATCTCAGCAAATATTTTTTCACCCAAACTGGATGATACTTTCAGGTAATGATCAGTACACTAAGCCCACTTGGTTCTCCAAATTTCATTCTTCTATGTTGAAGCGTTCGTTTCCAGTAACAGTTTCCATTCTGGCATTTCACTCTGTTTTCTCCTATATTGATAGATGTATTTGGAACTCTAAATCAAACACGGTTTGTGCTAGCTTCTTGAAACTTGACACAGTAAAGCAGTTTCACATTCTAACTCTATGTTTTGTTTCCTTTTCATGTAGCCCTAAGCAGTGACTGGCGAGAAACACTTTCATTGAAAGGGGTTGCAAGCTTCCAAAAATTACGAGTCTCCAGAAATCTCAGCAAATATTTTTTCACCCAAACTGGATGATACTTTCAGGTAATGATCAGTACACTAAGCCCTCTTGGTTCCCCAAATTTCGTTCTTCTATGTTGAAGCGTTCGTTTCCAGTAACAGTTTGAATTTTGTCGTTTCACTCTGTTTTCTCCTATATTGATAGATGTATTTGGAACACTAAATCAAACACGGTTTGTGCTAGCTTCTTGAAACTTGACACAGTAAAGCAGTTTCACATTCTAACTCTATGTTTTGTTTCCTTTTCATGTAGCCCTAAGCAGTGACTGGCGAGAAACACTTTCATTGAAAGGGGCTGCAAGCTTCCAAAAATTACGAGTCTCCAGAAATCTCAGCAAATATTTTTTCACCCAAACTGGATGATACTTTCAGGTAATGATCAGTACACTAAGCCCACTTGGTTCCCCAAATTTCATTCTTCTATGTTGAAGCGTTCGTTTCCAGTAACAGTTTCCATTCTGGCATTTCACTCTGTTTTCTCCTATATTGATAGATGTATTTGGAACTCTAAATCAAACACGGTTTGTGCTAGCTTCTTGAAACTTGACACAGTAAAGCAGTTTCACATTCTAACTCTATGTTTTGTTTCCTTTTCATGTAGCTTTAAGCAGTGACTGGCGAGAAACACCTTCATTGAAAGGGGTTGCAAGCTTCCAAAAATTACGAGTCTCCAGAAATCTCAGCAAATATTTTTTTCACCCAAACTGGATGATACTTTCAGGTAATGATCAGTACACTAAGCCCACTCGGTTCTCCAAATTTCATTCTTCTATGTTGAAGCGTTCGTTTCCAGTAACAGTTTCCATTCTGGCATTTCACTCTGTTTTCTCCTATATTGATAGATGTATTTGGAACTCTAAATCAAACACGGTTTGTGCTAGCTTCTTGAAACTTGACACAGTAAAGCAGTTTCACATTCTAACTCTATGTTTTGTTTCCTTTTCTTGTAGCCCTAAGCAGAGACTGGCGAGAAACACTTTCATTGAAAGGGGTTGCAAGCTTCCAAAAATTACGAGTCTCCAGAAATCTCAGCAAATATTTTTTCACCCAAACTGGATGATACTTTCAGGTAATGATCAGTACACTTGGCCCACTTGGTTCTCCATATTTCGTTCTTCTATGTTGAAGCGTTCGTTTACACTAACAGTTTCCACTCTGGCATTTCACTCTGTTTTCTCCTATATTGATAGATGTATTTGGAACTCTAAATCAAACACGGTTTGTGCTAGCTTCTTGAAACTTGACACAGTAAAGCAGTTTCACATTCTAACTCTATGTTTTGTTTCCTTTTCATGTAGCCCTAAGCAGTGACTGGCGAGAAACACTTTCATTGAAAGGGGTTGCAAGCTTCCAAAAATTACGAGTCTCCAGAAATCTCAGCAAATATTTTTTCACCCAAACTAGATGATACTTTCAGGTAATGATCAGTACACTAAGCCCTCTTGGTTCCCCAAATTTCGATCTTCTATGTTGAAGCGTTCGTTTCCAATAACAGTTTGAATTTAGTCGTTTCACTCTGTTTTCTCCTATATTGATAGATGTATTTGGAACTCTAAATCAAACACGGTTTGTGCTAGCTTCTTGAAACTTCACACAGTAAAGCAGTTTCAAATTGTAACTCTATGTTTTGTTTCCTTTTCATGTAGCTTTAAGCAGTGACTGGCGAGAAACACTTTCATTGAAAGGGGTTGCAAGCTTCCAAAAATTACGAGTCTCCAGAAATCTCAGCAAATATTTTTTCACCCAAACTGGATGATACTTTCAGGTAATGATCAGTACACTAAGCCCACTTGGTTCTCCAAATTTCATTCTTCTATGTTGAAGCGTTCGTTTCCAGTAACAGTTTCCATTCTGGCATTTCACTCTGTTTTCTCCTATATTGATAGATGTATTTGGAACTCTAAATCAAACACGGTTTGTGCTAGCTTCTTGAAACTTGACACAGTAAAGCAGTTTCACATTCTAACTCTATGTTTTGTTTCCTTTTCATGTAGCCCTAAGCAGTGACTGGCGAGAAACACTTTCATTGAAAGGGGTTGCAAGCTTCCAAAAATTACGAGTCTCCAGAAATCTCAGCAAATATTTTTTCACCCAAACTGGATGATACTTTCAGGTAATGATCAGTACACTAAGCCCTCTTGGTTCCCCAAATTTCGTTCTTCTATGTTGAAGCGTTCGTTTCCAGTAACAGTTTGAATTTTGTCGTTTCACTCTGTTTTCTCCTATATTGATAGATGTATTTGGAACACTAAATCAAACACGGTTTGTGCTAGCTTCTTGAAACTTGACACAGTAAAGCAGTTTCACATTCTAACTCTATGTTTTGTTTCCTTTTCTTGTAGCCCTAAGCAGAGACTGGCGAGAAACACTTTCATTGAAAGGGGTTGCAAGCTTCCAAAAATTACGAGTCTCCAGAAATCTCAGCAAATATTTTTTCACCCAAACTGGATGATACTTTCAGGTAATGATCAGTACACTTGGCCCACTTGGTTCTCCATATTTCGTTCTTCTATGTTGAAGCGTTCGTTTACACTAACAGTTTCCACTCTGGCATTTCACTCTGTTTTCTCCTATATTGATAGATGTATTTGGAACTCTAAATCAAACACGGTTTGTGCTAGCTTCTTGAAACTTGACACAGTAAAGCAGTTTCACATTCTAACTCTATGTTTTGTTTCCTTTTCATGTAGCCCTAAGCAGTGACTGGCGAGAAACACTTTCATTGAAAGGGGTTGCAAGCTTCCAAAAATTACGAGTCTCCAGAAATCTCAGCAAATATTTTTTCACCCAAACTAGATGATACTTTCAGGTAATGATCAGTACACTAAGCCCTCTTGGTTCCCCAAATTTCGATCTTCTATGTTGAAGCGTTCGTTTCCAATAACAGTTTGAATTTAGTCGTTTCACTCTGTTTTCTCCTATATTGATAGATGTATTTGGAACTCTAAATCAAACACGGTTTGTGCTAGCTTCTTGAAACTTCACACAGTAAAGCAGTTTCAAATTGTAACTCTATGTTTTGTTTCCTTTTCATGTAGCTTTAAGCAGTGACTGGCGAGAAACACTTTCATTGAAAGGGGTTGCAAGCTTCCAAAAATTACGAGTCTCCAGAAATCTCAGCAAATATTTTTTCACCCAAACTGGATGATACTTTCAGGTAATGATCAGTACACTAAGCCCACTTGGTTCTCCAAATTTCATTCTTCTATGTTGAAGCGTTCGTTTCCAGTAACAGTTTCCATTCTGGCATTTCACTCTGTTTTCTCCTATATTGATAGATGTATTTGGAACTCTAAATCAAACACGGTTTGTGCTAGCTTCTTGAAACTTGACACAGTAAAGCAGTTTCACATTCTAACTCTATGTTTTGTTTCCTTTTCTTGTAGCCCTAAGCAGAGACTGGCGAGAAACACTTTCATTGAAAGGGGTTGCAAGCTTCCAAAAATTACGAGTCTCCAGAAATCTCAGCAAATATTTTTTCACCCAAACTGGATGATACTTTCAGGTAATGATCAGTACACTTGGCCCACTTGGTTCTCCATATTTCGTTCTTCTATGTTGAAGCGTTCGTTTACACTAACAGTTTCCACTCTGGCATTTCACTCTGTTTTCTCCTATATTGATAGATGTATTTGGAACTCTAAATCAAACACGGTTTGTGCTAGCTTCTTGAAACTTGACACAGTAAAGCAGTTTCACATTCTAACTCTATGTTTTGTTTCCTTTTCATGTAGCCCTAAGCAGTGACTGGCGAGAAACACTTTCATTGAAAGGGGTTGCAAGCTTCCAAAAATTACGAGTCTCCAGAAATCTCAGCAAATATTTTTTCACCCAAACTAGATGATACTTTCAGGTAATGATCAGTACACTAAGCCCTCTTGGTTCCCCAAATTTCGATCTTCTATGTTGAAGCGTTCGTTTCCAATAACAGTTTGAATTTAGTCGTTTCACTCTGTTTTCTCCTATATTGATAGATGTATTTGGAACTCTAAATCAAACACGGTTTGTGCTAGCTTCTTGAAACTTCACACAGTAAAGCAGTTTCAAATTGTAACTCTATGTTTTGTTTCCTTTTCATGTAGCTTTAAGCAGTGACTGGCGAGAAACACTTTCATTGAAAGGGGTTGCAAGCTTCCAAAAATTACGAGTCTCCAGAAATCTCAGCAAATATTTTTTCACCCAAACTGGATGATACTTTCAGGTAATGATCAGTACACTAAGCCCACTTGGTTCTCCAAATTTCATTCTTCTATGTTGAAGCGTTCGTTTCCAGTAACAGTTTCCATTCTGGCATTTCACTCTGTTTTCTCCTATATTGATAGATGTATTTGGAACTCTAAATCAAACACGGTTTGTGCTAGCTTCTTGAAACTTGACACAGTAAAGCAGTTTCACATTCTAACTCTATGTTTTGTTTCCTTTTCATGTAGCCCTAAGCAGTGACTGGCGAGAAACACTTTCATTGAAAGGGGTTGCAAGCTTCCAAAAATTACGAGTCTTCAGAAATCTCAGGAAATATTTTTTCACCCAAACTAGATGATACTTTCAGGTAATGATCAGTACACTAAGCCCTCTTGGTTCCCCAAATTTCGTTCTTCTATGTTGAAGCGTTCGTTTACACTAACAGTTTCCACTCTGGCATTTCACTCTGTTTTCTCCTATATTGATAGATGTATTTGGAACTCTAAATCAAACACGGTTTGTGCTAGCTTCTTGAAACTTGACACAGTAAAGCAGTTTCACATTCTAACTCTATGTTTTGTTTCCTTTTCATGTAGCTTTAAGCAGTGACTGGCGAGAAACACTTTCATTGAAAGGGGTTGCAAGCTTCCAAAAATTACGAGTCTCCAGAAATCTCAGCAAATATTTTTTCACCCAAACTGGATGTTACTTTCAGGTAATGATCAGTACACTAAGCCCACTTGGTTCTCCAAATTTCATTCTTCTATGTTGAAGCGTTCGTTTCCAGTAACAGTTTCCATTCTGGCATTTCACTCTGTTTTCTCCTATATTGATAGATGTATTTGGAACTCTAAATCAAACACGGTTTGTGCTAGCTTCTTGAAACTTGCCACAGTAAAGCAGTTTCACATTCTAACTCTATGTTTTGTTTCCTTTTCATGTAGCCCTAAGCAGTGACTGGCGAGAAACACTTTCATTGAAAGGGGTTGCAAGCTTCCAAAAATTACGAGTCTCCAGAAATCTCAGCAAATATTTTTTCACCCAAACTGGATGATACTTTCGGGTAATGATCAGTACACTAAGCCCACTTGGTTCCCCAAATTTCGTTCTTCTATGTTGAAGCGTTCGTTTCCAGTAACAGTTTGAATTTTGTCGTTTCACTCTGTTTTCTCCTATATTGATAGATGTATTTGGAACACTAAATCAAACACGGTTTGTGCTAGCTTCTTGAAACTTGACACAGTAAAGCAGTTTCACATTCTAACTCTATGTTTTGTTTCCTTTTCATGTAGCTTTAAGCAGTGACTGGCGAGAAACACCTTCATTGAAAGGGGTTGCAAGCTTCCAAAAATTACGAGTCTCCAGAAATCTCAGCAAATATTTTTTCACCCAAACTGGATGATACTTTCAGGTAATGATCAGTACACTAAGCCCACTCGGTTCTCCAAATTTCATTCTTCTATGTTGAAGCGTTCGTTTCCAGTAACAGTTTCCATTCTGGCATTTCACTCTGTTTTCTCCTATATTGATAGATGTATTTGGAACTCTAAATCAAACACGGTTTGTGCTAGCTTCTTGAAACTTGACACAGTAAAGCAGTTTCACATTCTAACTCTATGTTTTGTTTCCTTTTCTTGTAGCCCTAAGCAGAGACTGGCGAGAAACACTTTCATTGAAAGGGGTTGCAAGCTTCTAAAAATTACGAGTCTCCAGAAATCTCAGCAAATATTTTTTCACCCAAACTGGATGATACTTTCAGGTAATGATCAGTACACTTGGCCCACTTGGTTCTCCATATTTCGTTCTTCTATGTTGAACCGTTCGTTTACACTAACAGTTTCCACTCTGGCATTTCACTCTGTTTTCTCCTATATTGATAGATGTATTTGGAACTCTAAATCAAACACGGTTTGTGCTAGCTTCTTGAAACTTGACACAGTAAAGCAGTTTCACATTCTAACTCTATGTTTTGTTTCCTTTTCATGTAGCCCTAAGCAGTGACTGGCGAGAAACACTTTCATTGAAAGGGGTTGCAAGCTTCCAAAAATTACGAGTCTCCAGAAATCTCAGCAAATATTTTTTCACCCAAACTAGATGATAGTTTCAGGTAATGATCAGTACACTAAGCCCTCTTGGTTCCCCAAATTTCGTTCTTCTATGTTGAAGCGTTCGTTTCCAGTAACAGTTTGAATTTTGTCGTTTCACTCTGTTTTCTCCTATATTGATAGATGTATTTGGAACTCTAAATCAAACACGGTTTGTGCTAGCTTCTTGAAACTTGACACAGTAAAGCAGTTTCACATTGTAACTCTATGTTTTGTTTCCTTTTCATGTAGCTTTAAGCAGTGACTGGCGAGAAACACTTTCATTGAAAGGGGTTGCAAGCTTCCAAAAATTACGAGTCTCCAGAAATCTCAGCAAATATTTTTTCACCCAAACTGGATGATACTTTCAGGTAATGATCAGTACACTAAGCCCACTTGGTTCTCCAAATTTCATTCTTCTATGTTGAAGCGTTCGTTTCCAGTAACAGTTTGAATTTTTGCGTTTCACTCTGTTTTCTCCTATATTGATAGATGTATTTGGAACTCTAAATCAAACACGGTTTGTGCTAGCTTCTTGAAACTTGACACAGTAAAGCAGTTTCACATTCTAACTCTATGTTTTGTTTCCTTTTCATGTAGCCCTAAGCAGTGACTGGCGAGAAACACTTTCATTGAAAGGGGTTGCAAGCTTCCAAAAATTACGAGTCTTCAGAAATCTCAGCAAATATTTTTTCACCCAAACTAGATGATACTTTCAGGTAATGATCAGTACACTAAGCCCTCTTGGTTCCCCAAATTTCGTTCTTCTATGTTGAAGCGTTCGTTTACACTAACAGTTTCCACTCTGGCATTTCACTCTGTTTTCTCCTATATTGATAGATGTATTTGGAACTCTAAATCAAACACGGTTTGTGCTAGCTTCTTGAAACTTGACACAGTAAAGCAGTTTCACATTGTAACTCTATGTTTTGTTTCCTTTTCATGTAGCTTTAAGCAGTGACTGGCGAGAAACACTTTCATTGAAAGGGGTTGCAAGCTTCCAAAAATTACGAGTCTCCAGAAATCTCAGCAAATATTTTTTCACCCAAACTGCATGATACTTTCAGGTAATGATCAGTACACTAAGCCCACTTGGTTCTCCAAATTTCATTCTTCTATGTTGAAGCGTTCGTTTCCAGTAACAGTTTCCATTCTGGCATTTCACTCTGTTTTCTCCTATATTGATAGATGTATTTGGAACTCTAAATCAAACACGGTTTGTGCTAGCTTCTTGAAACTTGACACAGTAAAGCAGTTTCACATTCTAACTCTATGATTTGTTTCCTTTTCATGTAGCTTTAAGCAGTGACTGGCGAGAAACACTTTCATTGAAAGGGGTTGCAAGCTTCCAAAAATTACGAGTCTCCAGAAATCTCAGCAAATATTTTTTCACCCAAACTGGATGATACTTTCAGGTAATGATCAGTACACTAAGCCCACTTGGTTCCCCAAATTTCGTTCTTCTATGTTGAAGCGTTCGTTTCCAGTAACAGTTTGAATTTTGTCGTTTCACTCTGTTTTCTCCTATATTGATAGATGTATTTGGAACACTAAATCAAACACGGTTTGTGCTAGCTTCTTGAAACTTGACACAGTAAAGCAGTTTCACATTCTAACTCTATGTTTTGTTTCCTTTTCATGTAGCTTTAAGCAGTGACTGGCGAGAAACACCTTCATTGAAAGGGGTTGCAAGCTTCCAAAAATTACGAGTCTCCAGAAATCTCAGCAAATATTTTTTCACCCAAACTGGATGATACTTTCAGGTAATGATCAGTACACTTGGCCCACTTGGTTCTCCATATTTCGTTCTTCTATGTTGAAGCGTTCGTTTACAGTAACAGTTTCCACTCTGGCATTACACTCTGTTTTCTCCTATATTGATAGATGTATTTGGAACTCTAAATCAAACACGGTTTGTGCTAGCTTCTTGAAACTTGACACAGTAAAGCAGTTTCACATTCTAACTCTCTGTTTTGTTTCCTTTTCATGTAGCCCTAAGCAGTGACTGGCGAGAAACACTTTCATTGAAAGGGGTTGCAAGCTTCCAAAAATTACGAGTCTTCAGAAATCTCAGCAAATATTTTTTCACCCAAACTAGATGATACTTTCAGGTAATGATCAGTACACTAAGCCCTCTTGGTTCCCCAAATTTCGTTCTTCTATGTTGAAGCGTTCGTTTACACTAACAGTTTCCACTCTGGCATTTCACTCTGTTTTCTCCTATATTGATAGATGTATTTGGAACTCTAAATCAAACACGGTTTGTGCTAGCTTCTTGAAACTTGACACAGTAAAGCAGTTTCACATTGTAACTCTATGTTTTGTTTCCTTTTCATGTAGCTTTAAGCAGTGACTGGCGAGAAACACTTTCATTGAAAGGGGTTGCAAGCTTCCAAAAATTACGAGTCTCCAGAAATCTCAGCAAATATTTTTTCACCCAAACTGCATGATACTTTCAGGTAATGATCAGTACACTAAGCCCACTTGGTTCTCCAAATTTCATTCTTCTATGTTGAAGCGTTCGTTTCCAGTAACAGTTTCCATTCTGGCATTTCACTCTGTTTTCTCCTATATTGATAGATGTATTTGGAACTCTAAATCAAACACGGTTTGTGCTAGCTTCTTGAAACTTGACACAGTAAAGCAGTTTCACATTCTAACTCTATGTTTTGTTTCCTTTTCATGTAGCTTTAAGCAGTGACTGGCGAGAAACACTTTCATTGAAAGGGGTTGCAAGCTTCCAAAAATTACGAGTCTCCAGAAATCTCAGCAAATATTTTTTCACCCAAACTGGATGATACTTTCAGGTAATGATTAGTACACTAAGCCCACTTGGTTCTCCAAATTTCGTTCTTCTATGTTGAAGCGTTCGTTTCTAGTAACAATTTGAATTTTGTCGTTTCACTCTGTTTTCTCCTATATTGATAGATGTATTTGGAACTCTAAATCAAACACGGTTTGTGCTAGCTTCTTGAAACTTGACACAGTAAAGCAGTTTCACATTCTAACTCTATGTTTTGTTTCCTTTTCATGTAGCCCTAAGCAGTGACTGGCGAGAAACACTTTCATTGAAAGGGGTTGCAAGCTTCCAAAAATTACGAGTCTCCAGAAATCTCAGCAAATATTTTTTCACCCAAACTGGATGATAGTTTCAGGTAATGATCAGAACACTAAGCTCACTTGGTTCTCCAAATTTCGTTCTTCTATGTTGAAGCGTTCGTTTCCAGTAACAGTTTCCATTCTGGCATTTCACTCTGTTTTCTCCTATATTGATAGATGTATTTGGAACTCTAAATCAAACACAGTTTGTGCTAGCTTCTTGAAACTTGACACAGTAAAGCAGTTTCACATTCTAACTCTATGTTTTGTTTCCTTTTCTTGTAGCCCTAAGCAGTGACGGGCGAGAAACACTTTCATTGAAAGGGGTTGCAAGCTTCCAAAAATTACGAGTCTCCAGAAATCTCAGCAAATATATTTTCACCCAAACTGGATGATACTTTCAGGTAATGATCAGTACACTTGGCCCACTTGGTTCTCCATATTTCGTTCTTCTATGTTGAAGCGTTCGTTTACACTAACAGTTTCCACTCTGGCATTTCACTCTGTTTTCTCCTATATTGATAGATGTATTTGGAACTCTAAATCAAACACGGTTTGTGCTAGCTTCTTGAAACTTGACACAGTAAAGCAGTTTCACATTGTAACTCTATGTTTTGTTTCCTTTTCATGTAGCTTTAAGCAGTGACTGGCGAGAAACACTTTCATTGAAAGGGGTTGCAAGCTTCCAAAAATTACTAGTCTACAGAAATCTCAGCAAATATTTTTTCACCCAAGCTGCATGATACTTTCAGGTAATGATCAGTACACTAAGCCCACTTGGTTCCCCAAATTTCGTTCTTCTATGTTGAAGCGTTCGTTTCCAGTAACAGTTAGAATTTTGGCGTTTTACTCTGTTTTCTCCTATATTGATAGATGTATTTGGAACTCTAAATCAAACACGGTTTGTGCTAGCTTCTTGAAACTTGACACAGTAAAGCAGTTTCACATTCTAACTCTATGTTTTGTTTCCTTTTCATGTAGCCCTAGGCAGTGACTGGCGAGAAGCACTTTCATTGAAAGGGGTTGCAAGCTTCCAAAAATTACGAGTCTCCAGAAATCTCAGCAAATATTTTTTCACCCAAACTGGATGATACTTTCAGGTAATGATCAGTACACTAAGCCCACTTGGTTCCCCAAATTTCGTTCTTCTATGTTGAAGCGTTCGTTTCCAGTAACAGTTTGAATTTTGTCGTTTCACTCTGTTTTCTCCTATATTGATAGATGTATTTGGAACACTAAATCAAACACGGTTTGTGCTAGCTTCTTGAAACTTGACACAGTAAAGCAGTTTCACATTCTAACTCTATGTTTTGTTTCCTTTTCATGTAGCTGTAAGCAGTGACTGGCGAGAAACACCTTCATTGAAAGGGGTTGCAAGCTTCCAAAAATCACGAGTCTCCAGAAATCTCAGCAAATATTTTTTCACCCAAACTGGATGATACTTTCAGGTAATGATCAGTACACTTGGCCCACTTGGTTCTCCATATTTCGTTCTTGTATGTTGAAGCGTTCGTTTCCAGTAACAGTTTGAATTTTTGCGTTTCACTCTGTTTTCTCCTATATTGATAGATGTATTTGGAACACTAAATCAAACACGGTTTGTGCTAGCTTCTTGAAACTTGACACAGTAAAGCAGTTTCACATTCTAACTCTATGTTTTGTTTCCTTTTCATGTAGCTTTAAGCAGTGACTGGCGAGAAACACTTTCATTGAAAGGGGTTGCAAGCTTCCAAAAATTACGAGTCTCCAGAAATCTCAGCAAATATTTTTTCACCCAACCTGGATGATACTTTCAGGTAATGATCAGTACACTAAGCCCACTTGGTTCTCCAAATTTCATTCTTCTATGTTGAAGCGTTCGTTTCCAGTAACAGTTTCCATTCTGGCATTTCACTCTGTTTTCTCCTATATTGATAGATGTATTTGGAACTCTAAATCAAACACGGTTTGTGCTAGCTTCTTGAAACTTGACACAGTAAAGCAGTTTCACATTCTAACTCTATGTTTTGTTTCCTTTTCATGTAGCCCTAAGCAGTGACTGGCGAGAAACACTTTCATTGAAAGGGGTTGCAAGCTTCCAAAAATTACGAGTCTCCAGAAATCTCAGCAAATATTTTTTCACCCAAGCTGCATGATACTTTCAGGTAATGATCAGTACACTAAGCCCACTTGGTTCCCCAAATTTCGTTCTTCTATGTTGAAGCGTTCGTTTCCAGTAACAGTTTGAATTTTGTCGTTTCACTCTGTTTTCTCCTATATTGATAGATGTATTTGGAACACTAAATCAAACACGGTTTGTGCTAGCTTCTTGAAACTTGACACAGTAAAGCAGTTTCACATTCTAACTCTATGTTTTGTTTCCTTTTCATGTAGCTGTAAGCAGTGACTGGCGAGAAACACCTTCATTGAAAGGGGTTGCAAGCTTCCAAAAATCACGAGTCTCCAGAAATCTCAGCAAATATTTTTTCACCCAAACTGGATGATACTTTCAGGTAATGATCAGTACACTTGGCCCACTTGGTTCTCCATATTTCGTTCTTCTATGTTGAAGCGTTCGTTTCCAGTAACAGTTTGAATTTTGTCGTTTCACTCTTTTTTCTCCTATATTGATAGATGTATTTGGAACTCTAAATCAAACACGGTTTGTGCTAGCTTCTTGAAACTTGACACAGTAAAGCAGTTTCACATTGTAACTCTATGTTTTGTTTCCTTTTCATGTAGCTTTAAGCAGTGACTGGCGAGAAACACTTTCATTGAAAGGGGTTGCAAGCTTCCAAAAATTACGAGTCTCCAGAAATCTCAGCAAATATTTTTTCACCCAAACTGGATGATACTTTCAGGTAATAATTAGTACACTAAGCCCACTTGGTTCTCCAAATTTCGTTCTTCTATGTTGAAGCGTTCGTTTCTAGTAACAATTTGAATTTTGTCGTTTCACTCTGTTTTCTCCTATATTGATAGATGTATTTGGAACTCTAAATCAAACACGGTTTGTGCTAGCTTCTTGAAACTTGACACAGTAAAGCAGTTTCACATTCTAACTCTATGTTTTGTTTCCTTTTCATGTAGCCCTAAGCAGTGACTGGCGAGAAACACTTTCATTGAAAGGGGTTGCAAGCTTCCAAAAATTACGAGTCTCCAGAAATCTCAGCAAATATTTTTTCACCCAAACTAGATGATAGTTTCAGGTAATGATCAGTACACTAAGCCCTCTTGGTTCCCCAAATTTCGTTCTTCTATGTTGAAGCGTTCGTTTCCAGTAACAGTTTGAATTTTGTCGTTTCACTCTGTTTTCTCCTATATTGATAGATGTATTTGGAACACTAAATCAAACACGGTTTGTGCTAGCTTCTTGAAACTTGACACAGTAAAGCAGTTTCACATTCTAACTCTATTTTTTTTTCCTTTTCATGTAGCTTTAAGCAGTGACTGGCGAGAAACACCTTCATTGAAAGGGGTTGCAAGCTTCCAAAAATTACGAGTCTCCAGAAATCTCAGCAAATATTTTTTCACCCAACCTGGATGATACTTTCAGGTAATGATCAGTACACTAAGCCCACTTGGTTCTCCAAATTTCATTCTTCTATGTTGAAGCGTTCGTTTCCAGTAACAGTTTCCATTCTGGCATTTCACTCTGTTTTCTCCTATATTGATAGATGTATTTGGAACTCTAAATCAAACACGGTTTGTGCTAGCTTCTTGAAACTTGACACAGTAAAGCAGTTTCACATTCTAACTCTATGTTTTGTTTCCTTTTCATGTAGCCCTAAGCAGTGACTGGCGAGAAACACTTTCATTGAAAGGGGTTGCAAGCTTCCAAAAATTACGAGTCTCCAGAAATCTCAGCAAATATTTTTTCACCCAAACTGGATGATACTTTCAGGTAATGATCAGTACACTAAGCCCACTTGGTTCCCCAAATTTCGTTCTTCTATGTTGAAGCGTTCGTTTCCAGTAACAGTTTGAATTTTGTCGTTTCACTCTGTTTTCTCCTATATTGATAGATGTATTTGGAACACTAAATCAAACACGGTTTGTGCTAGCTTCTTGAAACTTGACACAGTAAAGCAGTTTCACATTCTAACTCTATGTTTTGTTTCCTTTTCATGTAGCTGTAAGCAGTGACTGGCGAGAAACACCTTCATTGAAAGGGGTTGCAAGCTTCCAAAAATCACGAGTCTCCAGAAATCTCAGCAAATATTTTTTCACCCAAACTGGATGATACTTTCAGGTAATGATCAGTACACTTGGCCCACTTGGTTCTCCATATTTCGTTCTTCTATGTTGAAGCGTTCGTTTCCAGTAACAGTTTGAATTTTGTCGTTTCACTCTTTTTTCTCCTATATTGATAGATGTATTTGGAACTCTAAATCAAACACGGTTTGTGCTAGCTTCTTGAAACTTGACACAGTAAAGCAGTTTCACATTGTAACTCTATGTTTTGTTTCCTTTTCATGTAGCTTTAAGCAGTGACTGGCGAGAAACACTTTCATTGAAAGGGGTTGCAAGCTTCCAAAAATTACGAGTCTCCAGAAATCTCAGCAAATATTTTTTCACCCAAACTGGATGATACTTTCAGGTAATAATTAGTACACTAAGCCCACTTGGTTCTCCAAATTTCGTTCTTCTATGTTGAAGCGTTCGTTTCTAGTAACAATTTGAATTTTGTCGTTTCACTCTGTTTTCTCCTATATTGATAGATGTATTTGGAACTCTAAATCAAACACGGTTTGTGCTAGCTTCTTGAAACTTGACACAGTAAAGCAGTTTCACATTCTAACTCTATGTTTTGTTTCCTTTTCTTGTAGCCCTAAGCAGAGACTGGCGAGAAACACTTTCATTGAAAGGGGTTGCAAGCTTCTAAAAATTACGAGTCTCCAGAAATCTCAGCAAATATTTTTTCACCCAAACTGGATGATACTTTCAGGTAATGATCAGTACACTTGGCCCACTTGGTTCTCCATATTTCGTTCTTCTATGTTGAAGCGTTCGTTTACACTAACAGTTTCCACTCTGGCATTTCACTCTGTTTTCTCCTATATTGATAGATGTATTTGGAACTCTAAATCAAACACGGTTTGTGCTAGCTTCTTGAAACTTGACACAGTAAAGCAGTTCCACATTCTAACTCTATGTTTTGTTTCCTTTTCATGTAGCCCTAAGCAGTGACTGGCGAGAAACACTTTCATTGAAAGGGGTTGCAAGCTTCCAAAAATTACTAGTCTCCAGAAATCTCAGCAAATATTTTTTCACCCAAGCTGCATGATACTTTCAGGTAATGATCAGTACACTAAGCCCACTTGGTTCCCCAAATTTCGTTCTTCTATGTTGAAGCGTTCGTTTCCAGTAACAGTTAGAATTTTGGCGTTTCACTCTGTTTTCTCCTATATTGATAGATGTATTTGGAACTCTAAATCAAACACGGTTTGTGCTAGCTTCTTGAAACTTGACACAGTAAAGCAGTTTCACATTCTAACTCTATGTTTTGTTTCCTTTTCATGTAGCCCTACGCAGTGACTGGCGAGAAACACTTTCATTGAAAGGGGTTGCAAGCTTCCAAAAATTACGAGTCTCCAGAAATCTCAGCAAATATTTTTTCACCCAAACTGGATGATACTTTCAGGTAATGATCAGTACACTAAGCCCACTTGGTTCCCCAAATTTCGTTCTTCTATGTTGAAGCGTTCGTTTCCAGTAACAGTTTGAATTTTGTCGTTTCACTCTGTTTTCTCCTATATTGATAGATGTATTTGGAACACTAAATCAAACACGGTTTGTGCTAGCTTCTTGAAACTTGACACAGTAAAGCAGTTTCACATTCTAACTCTATGTTTTGTTTCCTTTTCATGTAGTTGTAAGCAGTGACTGGCGAGAAACACCTTCATTGAAAGGGGTTGCAAGCTTCCAAAAATCACGAGTCTCCAGAAATCTCAGCAAATATTTTTTCACCCAAACTGGATGATACTTTCAGGTAATGATCAGTACACTTGGCCCACTTGGTTCTCCATATTTCGTTCTTCTATGTTGAAGCGTTCGTTTCCAGTAACAGTTTGAATTTTTGCGTTTCACTCTGTTTTCTCCTATATTGATAGATGTATTTGGAACACTAAATCAAACACGGTTTGTGCTAGCTTCTTGAAACTTGACACAGTAAAGCAGTTTCACATTCTAACTCTATGTTTTGTTTCCTTTTCATGTAGCTTTAAGCAGTGACTGGCGAGAAACACTTTCATTGAAAGGGGTTGCAAGCTTCCAAAAATTACGAGTCTCCAGAAATCTCAGCAAATATTTTTTCACCCAAACTGGATGATACTTTCAGGTAATGATCAGTACACTAAGCCCACTTGGTTCTCCAAATTTCATTCTTCTATGTTGAAGCGTTCGTTTCCAGTAACAGTTTCCATTCTGGCATTTCACTCTGTTTTCTCCTATATTGATAGATGTATTTGGAACTCTAAATCAAACACGGTTTGTGCTAGCTTCTTGAAACTTGACACAGTAAAGCAGTTTCATATTCTAACTCTATGTTTTGTTTCCTTTTCATGTAGCCCTAAGCAGTGACTGGCGAGAAACACTTTCATTGAAAGGGGTTGCAAGCTTCCAAAAATTACGAGTCTCCAGAAATCTCAGCAAATATTTTTTCACCCAAACTGGATGATACTTTCAGGTAATGATCAGTACACTAAGCCCACTTGGTTCCCCAAATTTCGTTCTTCTATGTTGAAGCGTTCGTTTCCAGTAACAGTTTGAATTTTGTCGTTTCACTCTGTTTTCTCCTATATTGATAGATGTATTTGGAACACTAAATCAAACACGGTTTGTGCTAGCTTCTTGAAACTTGACACAGTAAAGCAGTTTCACATTCTAACTCTATGTTTTGTTTCCTTTTCATGTAGCTTTAAGCAGTGACTGGCGAGAAACACCTTCATTGAAAGGGGTTGCAAGCTTCCAAAAATCACGAGTCTCCAGAAATCTCAGCAAATATTTTTTCACCCAAACTGGATGATACTTTCAGGTAATGATCAGTACACTTGGCCCACTTGGTTCTCCATATTTCGTTCTTCTATGTTGAAGCGTTCATTTACAGTAACAGTTTCCACTCTGGCATTACACTCTGTTTTCTCCTATATTGATAGATGTATTTGGAACTCTAAATCAAACACGGTTTGTGCTAGCTTCTTGAAACTTGACACAGTAATGCAGTTTCACATTCTAACAATATGTTTTGTTTCCTTTTCATGTAGCCCTAAGCAGTGACTGGCGAGAAACACTTTCATTGAAAGGGGTTGCAAGCTTCCAAAAATTACGAGTCTCCAGAAATCTCAGCAAATATTTTTTCACCCAAGCTGCATGATACTTTCAGGTAATGATCAGTACACTAAGCCCACTTGGTTCCCCAAATTTCGTTCTTCTATGTTGAAGCGTTCGTTTCCAGTAACAGTTTGAATTTTGTCGTTTCACTCTGTTTTCTCCTATATTGATAGATGTATTTGGAACACTAAATCAAACACGGTTTGTGCTAGCTTCTTGAAACTTGACACAGTAAAGCAGTTTCACATTCTAACTCTATGTTTTGTTTCCTTTTCATGTAGCTGTAAGCAGTGACTGGCGAGAAACACCTTCATTGAAAGGGGTTGCAAGCTTCCAAAAATCACGAGTCTCCAGAAATCTCAGCAAATATTTTTTCACCCAAACTGGATGATACTTTCAGGTAATGATCAGTACACTTGGCCCACTTGGTTCTCCATATTTCGTTCTTCTATGTTGAAGCGTTCGTTTCCAGTAACAGTTTGAATTTTGTCATTTCACTCTTTTTTCTCCTATATTGATAGATGTATTTGGAACTCTAAATCAAACACGGTTTGTGCTAGCTTCTTGAAACTTGACACAGTAAAGCAGTTTCACATTGTAACTCTATGTTTTGTTTCCTTTTCATGTAGCTTTAAGCAGTGACTGGCGAGAAACACTTTCATTGAAAGGGGTTGCAAGCTTCCAAAAATTACGAGTCTCCAGAAATCTCAGCAAATATTTTTTCACCCAAACTGGATGATACTTTCAGGTAATGATCAGTACACTTGGCCCACTTGGTTCTCCATATTTCGTTCTTCTATGTTGAAGCGTTCGTTTACACTAACAGTTTCCACTCTGGCATTTCACTCTGTTTTCTCCTATATTGATAGATGTATTTGGAACTCTAAATCAAACACGGTTTGTGCTAGCTTCTTGAAACTTGACACAGTAAAGCAGTTTCACATTCTAACTCTATGTTTTGTTTCCTTTTCATGTAGCCCTAAGCAGTGACTGGCGAGAAACACTTTCATTGAAAGGGGTTGCAAGCTTCCAAAAATTACTAGTCTCCAGAAATCTCAGCAAATATTTTTTCACCCAAGCTGCATGATACTTTCAGGTAATGATCAGTACACTAAGCCCACTTGGTTCCCCAAATTTCGTTCTTCTATGTTGAAGCGTTCGTTTCCAGTAACAGTTAGAATTTTGGCGTTTCACTCTGTTTTCTCCTATATTGATAGATGTATTTGGAACTCTAAATCAAACACGGTTTGTGCTAGCTTCTTGAAACTTGACACAGTAAAGCAGTTTCACATTCTAACTCTATGTTTTGTTTCCTTTTCATGTAGCCCTACGCAGTGACTGGCGAGAAACACTTTCATTGAAAGGGGTTGCAAGCTTCCAAAAATTACGAGTCTCCAGAAATCTCAGCAAATATTTTTTCACCCAAACTGGATGATACTTTCAGGTAATGATCAGTACACTAAGCCCACTTGGTTCCCCAAATTTCGTTCTTCTATGTTGAAGCGTTCGTTTCCAGTAACAGTTTGAATTTTGTCGTTTCACTCTGTTTTCTCCTATATTGATAGAAGTATTTGGAACACTAAATCAAACACGGTTTGTGCTAGCTTCTTGAAACTTGACACAGTAAAGCAGTTTCACATTCTAACTCTATGTTTTGTTTCCTTTTCATGTAGCTGTAAGCAGTGACTGGCGAGAAACACCTTCATTGAAAGGGGTTGCAAGCTTCCAAAAATCACGAGTCTCCAGAAATCTCAGCAAATATTTTTTCACCCAAACTGGATGATACTTTCAGGTAATGATCAGTACACTTGGCCCACTTGGTTCTCCATATTTCGTTCTTCTATGTTGAAGCGTTCGTTTCCAGTAACAGTTTGAATTTTTGCGTTTCACTCTGTTTTCTCCTATATTGATAGATGTATTTGGAACACTAAATCAAACACGGTTTGTGCTAGCTTCTTGAAACTTGACACAGTAAAGCAGTTTCACATTCTAACTCTATGTTTTGTTTCCTTTTCATGTAGCTTTAAGCAGTGACTGGCGAGAAACACTTTCATTGAAAGGGGTTGCAAGCTTCCAAAAATTACGAGTCTCCAGAAATCTCAGCAAATATTTTTTCACCCAACCTGGATGATACTTTCAGGTAATGATCAGTACACTAAGCCCACTTGGTTCTCCAAATTTCATTCTTCTATGTTGAAGCGTTCGTTTCCAGTAACAGTTTCCATTCTGGCATTTCACTCTGTTTTCTCCTATATTGATAGATGTATTTGGAACTCTAAATCAAACACGGTTTGTGCTAGCTTCTTGAAACTTGACACAGTAAAGCAGTTTCACATTCTAACTCTATGTTTTGTTTCCTTTTCATGTAGCCCTAAGCAGTGACTGGCGAGAAACACTTTCATTGAAAGGGGTTGCAAGCTTCCAAAAATTACGAGTCTCCAGAAATCTCAGCAAATATTTTTTCACCCAAACTGGATGATACTTTCAGGTAATGATCAGTACACTAAGCCCACTTGGTTCCCCAAATTTCGTTCTTCTTTGTTGAAGCGTTCGTTTCCAGTAACAGTTTGAATTTTGTCGTTTCACTCTGTTTTCTCCTATATTGATAGATGTATTTGGAACACTAAATCAAACACGGTTTGTGCTAGCTTCTTGAAACTTGACACAGTAAAGCAGTTTCACATTCTAACTCTATGTTTTGTTTCCTTTTCATGTAGCTTTAAGCAGTGACTGGCGAGAAACACCTTCATTGAAAGGGGTTGCAAGCTTCCAAAAATCACGAGTCTCCAGAAATCTCAGCAAATATTTTTTCACCCAAACTGGATGATACTTTCAGGTAATGATCAGTACACTTGGCCCACTTGGTTCTCCATATTTCGTTCTTCTATGTTGAAGCGTTCATTTACAGTAACAGTTTCCACTCTGGCATTACACTCTCTTTTCTCCTATATTGATAGATGTATTTGGAACTCTAAATCAAACACGGTTTGTGCTAGCTTCTTGAAACTTGACACAGTAATGCAGTTTCACATTCTAACAATATGTTTTGTTTCCTTTTCATGTAGCCCTAAGCAGTGACTGGCGAGAAACACTTTCATTGAAAGGGGTTGCAAGCTTCCAAAAATTACGAGTCTCCAGAAATCTCAGCAAATATTTTTTCACCCAAGCTGCATGATACTTTCAGGTAATGATCAGTACACTAAGCCCACTTGGTTCCCCAAATTTCGTTCTTCTATGTTGAAGCGTTCGTTTCCAGTAACAGTTTGAATTTTGTCGTTTCACTCTGTTTTCTCCTATATTGATAGATGTATTTGGAACACTAAATCAAACACGGTTTGTGCTAGCTTCTTGAAACTTGACACAGTAAAGCAGTTTCACATTCTAACTCTATGTTTTGTTTCCTTTTCATGTAGCTGTAAGCAGTGACTGGCGAGAAACACCTTCATTGAAAGGGGTTGCAAGCTTCCAAAAATCACGAGTCTCCAGAAATCTCAGCAAATATTTTTTCACCCAAACTGGATGATACTTTCAGGTAATGATCAGTACACTTGGCCCACTTGGTTCTCCATATTTCGTTCTTCTATGTTGAAGCGTTCGTTTCCAGTAACAGTTTGAATTTTGTCGTTTCACTCTTTTTTCTCCTATATTGATAGATGTATTTGGAACTCTAAATCAAACACGGTTTGTGCTAGCTTCTTGAAACTTGACACAGTAAAGCAGTTTCACATTGTAACTCTATGTTTTGTTTCCTTTTCATGTAGCTTTAAGCAGTGACTGGCGAGAAACACTTTCATTGAAAGGGGTTGCAAGCTTCCAAAAATTACGAGTCTCCAGAAATCTCAGCAAATATTTTTTCACCCAAACTGGATGATACTTTCAGGTAATAATTAGTACACTAAGCCCACTTGGTTCTCCAAATTTCGTTCTTCTATGTTGAAGCGTTCGTTTCTAGTAACAATTTGAATTTTGTCGTTTCACTCTGTTTTCTCCTATATTGATAGATGTATTTGGAACTCTAAATCAAACACGGTTTGTGCTAGCTTCTTGAAACTTGACACAGTAAAGCAGTTTCACATTCTAACTCTATGTTTTGTTTCCTTTTCATGTAGCCCTAAGCAGTGACTGGCGAGAAACACTTTCATTGAAAGGGGTTGCAAGCTTCCAAAAATTACGAGTCTCCAGAAATCTCAGCAAATATTTTTTCACCCAAACTGGATGATACTTTCAGGTAATGATCAGTACACTAAGCCCACTTGGTTCCCCAAATTTCGTTCTTCTATGTTGAAGCGTTCGTTTCCAGTAACAGTTTGAATTTTGTCGTTTCACTCTTTTTTCTCCTATATTGATAGATGTATTTGGAACACTAAATCAAACACGGTTTGTGCTAGCTTCTTGAAACTTGACACAGTAAAGCAGTTTCACATTCTAACTCTATTTTTTTTCCTTTTCATGTAGCTTTAAGCAGTGACTGGCGAGAAACACCTTCATTGAAAGGGGTTGCAAGCTTCCAAAAATTACGAGTCTCCAGAAATCTCAGCAAATATTTTTTCACCCAAACTGGATGATACTTTCAGGTAATGATCAGTACACTAAGCCCACTCGGTTCTCCAAATTTCATTCTTCTATGTTGAAGCGTTCGTTTCCAGTAACAGTTTCCATTCTGGCATTTCACTCTGTTTTCTCCTATATTGATAGATGTATTTGGAACTCTAAATCAAACACGGTTTGTGCTAGCTTCTTGAAACTTGACACAGTAAAGCAGTTTCACATTCTAACTCTATGTTTTGTTTCCTTTTCTTGTAGCCCTAAGCAGAGACTGGCGAGAAACACTTTCATTGAAAGGGGTTGCAAGTTTCTAAAAATTACGAGTCTCCAGAAATCTCAGCAAATATTTTTTCACCCAAACTGGATGATACTTTCAGGTAATGATCAGTACACTTGGCCCACTTGGTTCTCCATATTTCGTTCTTCTATGTTGAAGCGTTCGTTTACACTAACAGTTTCCACTCTGGCATTTCACTCTGTTTTCTCCTATATTGATAGATGTATTTGGAACTCTAAATCAAACACGGTTTGTGCTAGCTTCTTGAAACTTGACACAGTAAAGCAGTTTCACATTCTAACTCTATGTTTTGTTTCCTTTTCATGTAGCTTTAAGCAGTGACTGGCGAGAAACACCTTCATTGAAAGGGGTTGCAAGCTTCCAAAAATTACGAGTCTCCAGAAATCTCAGCAAATATTTTTTCACCCAAACTGGATGATACTTTCAGGTAATGATCAGTACACTAAGCCCACTTGGTTCTCCAAATTTCATTCTTCTATGTTGAAGCGATCGTTTCCAGTAACAGTTTCCATTCTGGCATTTCACTCTGTTTTCTCCTATATTGATAGATGTATTTGGAACTCTAAATCAAACACGGTTTGTGCTAGCTTCTTGAAACTTGACACAGTAAAGCAGTTTCACATTCTAACTCTATGTTTTGTTTCCTTTTCATGTAGCCCTAAGCAGTGACTGGCGAGAAACACTTTCATTGAAAGGGGTTGCAAGCTTCCAAAAATTACGAGTCTCCAGAAATCTAAGCAAATATTTTTTCACCCAAACTGGATGATACTTTCAGGTAATGATCAGTACACTAAGCCCTCTTGGTTCCCCAAATTTCGTTCTTCTATGTTGAAGCGTTCGTTTCCAGTAACAGTTTGAATTTTGTCGTTTCACTCTGTTTTCTCCTATATTGATAGATGTATTTGGAACACTAAATCAAACACGGTTTGTGCTAGCTTCTTGAAACTTGACACAGTAAAGCAGTTTCACATTCTAACTCTATGTTTTGTTTCCTTTTCATGTAGCTTTAAGCAGTGACTGGCGAGAAACACCTTCATTGAAAGGGGTTGCAAGCTTCCAAAAATTATGAGTCTCCAGAAATCTCAGCAAATATTTTTTCACCCAAACTGCATGATACTTTCAGGTAATGATTAGTACACGAAGCCCACTTGGTTCCCCAAATTTCGTTCTTCTATGTTGAAGCGTTCGTTTCCAGTAACAGTTTGAATTTTTGCGTTTCACTCTGTTTTCGCCTATATTGATAGATGTATTTGGAACTCTAAATCAAACACGGTTTGTGCTAGCTTCTTGAAACTTGACACAGTAAAGCAGTTTCACATTCTAACTCTATGTTTTGTTTCCTTTTCATGTAGCCCTAAGCAGTGACTGGCGAGAAACACTTTCATTGAAAGGGGTTGCAAGCTTCCAAAAATTACGAGTCTTCAGAAATCTCAGGAAATATTTTTTCACCCAAACTAGATGATACTTTCAGGTAATGATCAGTACACTAAGCCCTCTTGGTTCCCCAAATTTCGTTCTTCTATGTTGAAGCGTTCGTTTACACTAACAGTTTCCACTCTGGCATTTCACTCTGTTTTCTCCTATATTGATAGATGTATTTGGAACTCTAAATCAAACACGGTTTGTGCTAGCTTCTTGAAACTTGACACAGTAAAGCAGTTTCACATTCTAACTCTATGTTTTGTTTCCTTTTCATGTAGCTTTAAGCAGTGACTTGCGAGAAACACTTACATTGAAAGGGGTTGCAAGCTTCCAAAAATTACGAGTCTCCAGAAATCTCAGCAAATATTTTTTCACCCAAACTGGATGATACTTTCAGGTAATGATCAGTACACTAAGCCCACTTGGTTCTCCAAATTTCATTCTTCTATGTTGAAGCGTTCGTTTCCAGTAACAGTTTCCATTCTGGCATTTCACTCTGTTTTCTCCTATATTGATAGATGTATTTGGAACTCTAAATCAAACACGGTTTGTGCTAGCTTCTTGAAACTTGACACAGTAAAGCAGTTTCACATTCTAACTCTATGTTTTGTTTCCTTTTCATGTAGCCCTAAGCAGTGACTGGCGAGAAACACTTTCATTGAAAGGGGTTGCAAGCTTCCAAAAATTACGAGTCTCCAGAAATCTCAGCAAATATTTTTTCACCCAAACTGGATGATACTTTCGGGTAATGATCAGTACACTAAGCCCACTTGGTTCCCCAAATTTCGTTCTTCTATGTTGAAGCGTTCGTTTCCAGTAACAGTTTGAATTTTGTCGTTTCACTCTGTTTTCTCCTATATTGATAGATGTATTTGGAACACTAAATCAAACACGGTTTGTGCTAGCTTCTTGAAACTTGACACAGTAAAGCAGTTTCACATTCTAACTCTATGTTTTGTTTCCTTTTCATGTAGCTTTAAGCAGTGACTGGCGAGAAACACCTTCATTGAAAGGGGTTGCAAGCTTCCAAAAATTACGAGTCTCCAGTAATCTCAGCAAATATTTTTTCTCCCAAACTGGATGATACTTTCAGGTAATGATCAGTACACTAAGCCCACTCGGTTCTCCAAATTTCATTCTTCTATGTTGAAAGTTCGTTTTCAATAACAGTTTCCATTCTGGCATTTCACTCTGTTTTCTCCTATATTGATGGATGTATTTGGAACTCTAAATCAAACACGGTTTGTGCTAGCTTCTTGAAACTTGACACAGTAAAGCAGTTTCACATTCCTACTCTATGTTTTGTTTCCTTTTCTTGTAGCCCTAAGCAGAGACTGGCGAGAAACACTTTCATTGGAAGGGGTTGCAAGCTTCTAAAAATTACGAGTCTCCAGAAATCTCAGCAAATATTTTTTCACCCAAACTGGATGATACTTTCAGGTAATGATCAGTACACTTGGCCCACTTGGTTCTCCATATTTCCTTCTTCTATGTTGAAGCGTTCGTTTACACTAACAGTTTCCACTCTGGCATTTCACTCTGTTTTCTCCTATATTGATAGATGTATTTGGAACTCTAAATCAAACACGGTTTGTGCTAGCTTCTTGAAACTTGACACAGTAAAGCAGTTTCACATTCTAACTCTATGTTTTGTTTCCTTTTCATGTAGCCCTAAGCAGTGACTGGCGAGAAACACTTTCATTGAAAGGGGTTGCAAGCTTCCAAAAATTACGAGTCTCCAGAAATCTCAGCAAATATTTTTTCACCCAAACTGGATGATACTTTCAGGTAATGATCAGTACACTAAGCCCACTTGGTTCCCCAAATTTCGTTCTTCTATGTTGAAGCGTTCGTTTCCAGTAACAGTTTGAATTTTGTCGTTTCACTCTTTTTTCTCCTATATTGATAGATGTATTTGGAACACTAAATCAAACACGGTTTGTGCTAGCTTCTTGAAACTTGACACAGTAAAGCAGTTTCACATTCTAACTCTATTTTTTTTCCTTTTCATGTAGCTTTAAGCAGTGACTGGCGAGAAACACCTTCATTGAAAGGGGTTGCAAGCTTCCAAAAATTACGAGTCTCCAGAAATCTCAGCAAATATTTTTTCACCCAAACTGGATGATACTTTCAGGTAATGATCAGTACACTAAGCCCACTCGGTTCTCCAAATTTCATTCTTCTATGTTGAAGCGTTCGTTTCCAGTAACAGTTTCCATTCTGGCATTTCACTCTGTTTTCTCCTATATTGATAGATGTATTTGGAACTCTAAATCAAACACGGTTTGTGCTAGCTTCTTGAAACTTGACACAGTAAAGCAGTTTCACATTCTAACTCTATGTTTTGTTTCCTTTTCTTGTAGCCCTAAGCAGAGACTGGCGAGAAACACTTTCATTGAAAGGGGTTGCAAGCTTCTAAAAATTACGAGTCTCCAGAAATCTCAGCAAATATTTTTTCACCCAAACTGGATGATACTTTCAGGTAATGATCAGTACACTTGGCCCACTTGGTTCTCCATATTTCGTTCTTCTATGTTGAAGCGTTCGTTTACACTAACAGTTTCCACTCTGGCATTTCACTCTGTTTTCTCCTATATTGATAGATGTATTTGGAACTCTAAATCAAACACGGTTTGTGCTAGCTTCTTGAAACTTGACACAGTAAAGCAGTTTCACATTCTAACTCTATGTTTTGTTTCCTTTTCATGTAGCTTTAAGCAGTGACTGGCGAGAAACACCTTCATTGAAAGGGGTTGCAAGCTTCCAAAAATTACGAGTCTCCAGAAATCTCAGCAAATATTTTTTCACCCAAACTGGATGATACTTTCAGGTAATGATCAGTACACTAAGCCCACTTGGTTCTCCAAATTTCATTCTTCTATGTTGAAGCGATCGTTTCCAGTAACAGTTTCCATTCTGGCATTTCACTCTGTTTTCTCCTATATTGATAGATGTATTTGGAACTCTAAATCAAACACGGTTTGTGCTAGCTTCTTGAAACTTGACACAGTAAAGCAGTTTCACATTCTAACTCTATGTTTTGTTTCCTTTTCATGTAGCCCTAAGCAGTGACTGGCGAGAAACACTTTCATTGAAAGGGGTTGCAAGCTTCCAAAAATTACGAGTCTCCAGAAATCTAAGCAAATATTTTTTCACCCAAACTGGATGATACTTTCAGGTAATGATCAGTACACTAAGCCCTCTTGGTTCCCCAAATTTCGTTCTTCTATGTTGAAGCGTTCGTTTCCAGTAACAGTTTGAATTTTGTCGTTTCACTCTGTTTTCTCCTATATTGATAGATGTATTTGGAACACTAAATCAAACACGGTTTGTGCTAGCTTCTTGAAACTTGACACAGTAAAGCAGTTTCACATTCTAACTCTATGTTTTGTTTCCTTTTCATGTAGCTTTAAGCAGTGACTGGCGAGAAACACCTTCATTGAAAGGGGTTGCAAGCTTCCAAAAATTACGAGTCTCCAGAAATCTCAGCAAATATTTTTTCACCCAAACTGCATGATACTTTCAGGTAATGATTAGTACACGAAGCCCACTTGGTTCCCCAAATTTCGTTCTTCTATGTTGAAGCGTTCGTTTCCAGTAACAGTTTGAATTTTTGCGTTTCACTCTGTTTTCGCCTATATTGATAGATGTATTTGGAACTCTAAATCAAACACGGTTTGTGCTAGCTTCTTGAAACTTGACACAGTAAAGCAGTTTCACATTCTAACTCTATGTTTTGTTTCCTTTTCATGTAGCCCTAAGCAGTGACTGGCGAGAAACACTTTCATTGAAAGGGGTTGCAAGCTTCCAAAAATTACGAGTCTTCAGAAATCTCAGGAAATATTTTTTCACCCAAACTAGATGATACTTTCAGGTAATGATCAGTACACTAAGCCCTCTTGGTTCCCCAAATTTCGTTCTTCTATGTTGAAGCGTTCGTTTACACTAACAGTTTCCACTCTGGCATTTCACTCTGTTTTCTCCTATATTGATAGATGTATTTGGAACTCTAAATCAAACACGGTTTGTGCTAGCTTCTTGAAACTTGACACAGTAAAGCAGTTTCACATTCTAACTCTATGTTTTGTTTCCTTTTCATGTAGCTTTAAGCAGTGACTTGCGAGAAACACTTACATTGAAAGGGGTTGCAAGCTTCCAAAAATTACGAGTCTCCAGAAATCTCAGCAAATATTTTTTCACCCAAACTGGATGATACTTTCAGGTAATGATCAGTACACTAAGCCCACTTGGTTCTCCAAATTTCATTCTTCTATGTTGAAGCGTTCGTTTCCAGTAACAGTTTCCATTCTGGCATTTCACTCTGTTTTCTCCTATATTGATAGATGTATTTGGAACTCTAAATCAAACACGGTTTGTGCTAGCTTCTTGAAACTTGACACAGTAAAGCAGTTTCACATTCTAACTCTATGTTTTGTTTCCTTTTCATGTAGCCCTAAGCAGTGACTGGCGAGAAACACTTTCATTGAAAGGGGTTGCAAGCTTCCAAAAATTACGAGTCTCCAGAAATCTCAGCAAATATTTTTTCACCCAAACTGGATGATACTTTCGGGTAATGATCAGTACACTAAGCCCACTTGGTTCCCCAAATTTCGTTCTTCTATGTTGAAGCGTTCGTTTCCAGTAACAGTTTGAATTTTGTCGTTTCACTCTGTTTTCTCCTATATTGATAGATGTATTTGGAACACTAAATCAAACACGGTTTGTGCTAGCTTCTTGAAACTTGACACAGTAAAGCAGTTTCACATTCTAACTCTATGTTTTGTTTCCTTTTCATGTAGCTTTAAGCAGTGACTGGCGAGAAACACCTTCATTGAAAGGGGTTGCAAGCTTCCAAAAATTACGAGTCTCCAGTAATCTCAGCAAATATTTTTTCTCCCAAACTGGATGATACTTTCAGGTAATGATCAGTACACTAAGCCCACTCGGTTCTCCAAATTTCATTCTTCTATGTTGAAAGTTCGTTTTCAATAACAGTTTCCATTCTGGCATTTCACTCTGTTTTCTCCTATATTGATGGATGTATTTGGAACTCTAAATCAAACACGGTTTGTGCTAGCTTCTTGAAACTTGACACAGTAAAGCAGTTTCACATTCCTACTCTATGTTTTGTTTCCTTTTCTTGTAGCCCTAAGCAGAGACTGGCGAGAAACACTTTCATTGGAAGGGGTTGCAAGCTTCTAAAAATTACGAGTCTCCAGAAATCTCAGCAAATATTTTTTCACCCAAACTGGATGATACTTTCAGGTAATGATCAGTACACTTGGCCCACTTGGTTCTCCATATTTCCTTCTTCTATGTTGAAGCGTTCGTTTACACTAACAGTTTCCACTCTGGCATTTCACTCTGTTTTCTCCTATATTGATAGATGTATTTGGAACTCTAAATCAAACACGGTTTGTGCTAGCTTCTTGAAACTTGACACAGTAAAGCAGTTTCACATTCTAACTCTATGTTTTGTTTCCTTTTCATGTAGCCCTAAGCAGTGACTGGCGAGAAACACTTTCATTGAAAGGGGTTGCAAGCTTCCAAAAATTACGAGTCTCCAGAAATCTCAGCAAATATTTTTTCACCCAAACTAGATGATAGTTTCAGGTAATGATCAGTACACTAAGCCCTCTTGGTTCCCCAAATTTCGTTCTTCTATGTTGAAGCGTTCGTTTCCAGTAACAGTTTGAATTTTGTCGTTTCACTCTGTTTTCTCCTATATTGATAGATGTATTTGGAACTCTAAATCAAACACGGTTTGTGCTAGCTTCTTGAAACTTGACACAGTAAAGCAGTTTCACATTGTAACTCTATGTTTTGTTTCCTTTTCATGTAGCTTTAAGCAGTGACTGGCGAGAAACACTTTCATTGAAAGGGGTTGCAAGCTTCCAAAAATTACGAGTCTCCAGAAATCTCAGCAAATATTTTTTCACCCAAACTGCATGATACTTTCAGGTAATGATCAGTACACTAAGCCCACTTGGTTCTCCAAATTTCATTCTTCTATGTTGAAGCGTTCTTTTCCAGTAACAGTTTCCATTCTGGCATTTCACTCTGTTTTCTCCTATATTGATAGATGTATTTGGAACTCTAAATCAAACACGGTTTTTGCTAGCTTCTTGAAACTTGACACAGTAAAGCAGTTTCACATTCTAACTCTATGATTTGTTTCCTTTTCATGTAGCTTTAAGCAGTGACTGGCGAGAAACACTTTCATTGAAAGGGGTTGCAAGCTTCCAAAAATTACGAGTCTCCAGAAATCTCAGCAAATATTTTTTCACCCAAACTGGATGATACTTTCAGGTAATGATCAGTACACTAAGCCCACTTGGTTCCCCAAATTTCGTTCTTCTATGTTGAAGCGTTCGTTTCCAGTAACAGTTTGAATTTTGTCGTTTCACTCTGTTTTCTCCTATATTGATAGATGTATTTGGAACACTAAATCAAACACGGTTTGTGCTAGCTTCTTGAAACTTGACACAGTAAAGCAGTTTCACATTCTAACTCTATGTTTTGTTTCCTTTTCATGTAGCTTTAAGCAGTGACTGGCGAGAAACACCTTCATTGAAAGGGGTTGCAAGCTTCCAAAAATTACGAGTCTCCAGAAATCTCAGCAAATATTTTTTCAACCAAACTGGATGATACTTTCAGGTAATGATCAGTACACTTGGCCCACTTGGTTCTCCATATTTCGTTCTTCTATGTTGAAGCGTTCGTTTACAGTAACAGTTTCCACTCTGGCATTACACTCTGTTTTCTCCTATATTGATAGATGTATTTGGAACTCTAAATCAAACACGGTTTGTGCTAGCTTCTTGAAACTTGACACAGTAAAGCAGTTTCACATTCTAACTCTATGTTTTGTTTCCTTTTCATGTAGCCCTAAGCAGTGACTGGCGAGAAACACTTTCATTGAAAGGGGTTGCAAGCTTCCAAAAATTACGAGTCTTCAGAAATCTCAGCAAATATTTTTTCACCCAAACTAGATGATACTTTCAGGTAATGATCAGTACACTAAGCCCTCTTGGTTCCCCAAATTTCGTTCTTCTATGTTGAAGCGTTCGTTTCCAGTAACAGTTTCCACTCTGGCATTTCACTCTGTTTTCTCCTATATTGATAGATGTATTTGGAACTCTAAATCAAACACGGTTTGTGCTAGCTTCTTGAAACTTGACACAGTAAAGCAGTTTCACATTGTAACTCTATGTTTTGTTTCCTTTTCATGTAGCTTTAAGCAGTGACTGGCGAGAAACACTTTCATTGAAAGGGGTTGCAAGCTTCCAAAAATTACGAGTCTCCAGAAATCTCAGCAAATATTTTTTCACCCAAACTGGATGATACTTTCAGGTAATGATCAGTACACTAAGCCCACTTGGTTCTCCAAATTTCATTCTTCTATGTTGAAGCGTTCGTTTCCAGTAACAGTTTCCATTCTGGCATTTCACTCTGTTTTCTCCTATATTGATAGATGTATTTGGAACTCTAAATCAAACACGGTTTGTGCTAGCTTCTTGAAACTTGACACAGTAAAGCAGTTTCACATTCTAACTCTATGTTTTGTTTCCTTTTCATGTAGCTTTAAGCAGTGACTGGCGAGAAACACTTTCATTGAAAGGGGTTGCAAGCTTCCAAAAATTACGAGTCTCCAGAAATCTCAGCAAATATTTTTTCACCCAAACTGGATGATACTTTCAGGTAATGATTAGTACACTAAGCCCACTTGGTTCTCCAAATTTCGTTCTTCTATGTTGAAGCGTTCGTTTCTAGTAACAATTTGAATTTTGTCGTTTCACTCTGTTTTCTCCTATATTGATAGATGTATTTGGAACTCTAAATCAAACACGGTTTGTGCTAGCTTCTTGAAACTTGACACAGTAAAGCAGTTTCACATTCTAACTCTATGTTTTGTTTCCTTTTCATGTAGCCCTAAGCAGTGACTGGCGAGAAACACTTTCATTGAAAGGGGTTGCAAGCTTCCAAAAATTACGAGTCTCCAGAAATCTCAGCAAATATTTTTTCACCCAAACTGGATGATACTTTCAGGTAATGATCAGAACACTAAGCCCACTTGGTTCTCCAAATTTCGTTCTTCTATGTTGAAGCGTTCGTTTCCAGTAACAGTTTCCATTCTGGCATTTCACTCTGTTTTCTCCTATATTGATAGATGTATTTGGAACTCTAAATCAAACACAGTTTGTGCTAGCTTCTTGAAACTTGAAACAGTAAAGCAGTTTCACATTCTAACTCTATGTTTTGTTTCCTTTTCTTGTAGCCCTAAGCAGTGACGGGCGAGAAACACTTTCATTGAAAGGGGTTGCAAGCTTCCAAAAATTACTAGTCTCCAGAAATCTCAGCAAATATATTTTCACCCAAACTGGATGATACTTTCAGGTAATGATCAGTACACTTGGCCCACTTGGTTCTCCATATTTCGTTCTTCTATGTTGAAGCGTTCGTTTACACTAACAGTTTACACTCTGGCATTTCACTCTGTTTTCTCCTATATTGATAGATGTATTTGGAACTCTAAATCAAACACGGTTTGTGCTAGCTTCTTGAAACTTGACACAGTAAAGCAGTTTCACATTCTAACTCTATGTTTTGTTTCCTTTTCATGTAGCCCTAAGCAGTGACTGGCGAGAAACACTTTCATTGAAAGGGGTTGCAAGCTTCCAAAAATTACTAGTCTCCAGAAATCTCAGCAAATATTTTTTCACCCAAACTGGATGATACTTTCAGGTAATGATCAGTACACTAAGCCCACTTGGTTCCCCAAATTTCGTTCTTCTATGTTGAAGCGTTCGTTTCCAGTAACAGTTTGAATTTTGTCGTTTCACTCTGTTTTCTCCTATATTGATAGATGTATTTGGAACACTAAATCAAACACGGTTTGTGCTAGCTTCTTGAAACTTGACACAGTAAAGCAGTTTCACATTCTAACTCTATGTTTTGTTTCCTTTTCATGTAGCTTTAAGCAGTGACTGGCGAGAAACACCTTCATTGAAAGGGGTTGCAAGCTTCCAAAAATCACGAGTCTCCAGAAATCTCAGCAAATATTTTTTCACCCAAACTGGATGATACTTTCAGGTAATGATCAGTACACTTGGCCCACTTGGTTCTCCATATTTCGTTCTTCTATGTTGAAGCGTTCGTTTACAGTAACAGTTTCCACTCTGGCATTACACTCTGTTTTCTCCTATATTGATAGATGTATTTGGAACTCTAAATCAAACACGGTTTGTGCTAGCTTCTTGAAACTTGACACAGTAAAGCAGTTTCACATTCTAACTCTATGTTTTGTTTCCTTTTCATGTAGCCCTACGCAGTGACTGGCGAGAAACACTTTCATTGAAAGGGGTTGCAAGCTTCCAAAAATTACGAGTCTCCAGAAATCTCAGCAAATATTTTTTCACCCAAACTGGATGATACTTTCAGGTAATGATCAGTACACTAAGCCCACTTGGTTCCCCAAATTTCGTTCTTCTATGTTGAAGCGTTCGTTTCCAGTAACAGTTTGAATTTTGTCGTTTCACTCTGTTTTCTCCTATATTGATAGATGTATTTGGAACACTAAATCAAACACGGTTTGTGCTAGCTTCTTGAAACTTGACACAGTAAAGCAGTTTCACATTCTAACTCTATGTTTTGTTTCCTTTTCATGTAGCTGTAAGCAGTGACTGGCGAGAAACACCTTCATTGAAAGGGGTTGCAAGCTTCCAAAAATCACGAGTCTCCAGAAATCTCAGCAAATATTTTTTCACCCAAACTGGATGATACTTTCAGGTAATGATCAGTACACTTGGCCCACTTGGTTCTCCATATTTCGTTCTTCTATGTTGAAGCGTTCGTTTCCAGTAACAGTTTGAATTTTTGCGTTTCACTCTGTTTTCTCCTATATTGATAGATGTATTTGGAACACTAAATCAAACACGGTTTGTGCTAGCTTCTTGAAACTTGACACAGTAAAGCAGTTTCACATTCTAACTCTATGTTTTGTTTCCTTTTCATGTAGCTTTAAGCAGTGACTGGCGAGAAACACTTTCATTGAAAGGGGTTGCAAGCTTCCAAAAATTACGAGTCTCCAGAAATCTCAGCAAATATTTTTTCACCCAACCTGGATGATACTTTCAGGTAATGATCAGTACACTAAGCCCACTTGGTTCTCCAAATTTCATTCTTCTATGTTGAAGCGTTCGTTTCCAGTAACAGTTTCCATTCTGGCATTTCACTCTGTTTTCTCCTATATTGATAGATGTATTTGGAACTCTAAATCAAACACGGTTTGTGCTAGGTTCTTGAAACTTGACACAGTAAAGCAGTTTCACATTCTAACTCTATGTTTTGTTTCCTTTTCATGTAGCCCTAAGCAGTGACTGGCGAGAAACACTTTCATTGAAAGGGGTTGCAAGCTTCCAAAAATTACGAGTCTCCAGAAATCTCAGCAAATATTTTTTCACCCAAACTGGATGATACTTTCAGGTAATGATCAGTACACTAAGCCCACTTGGTTCCCCAAATTTCGTTCTTCTATGTTGAAGCGTTCGTTTCCAGTAACAGTTTGAATTTTGTCGTTTCACTCTGTTTTCTCCTATATTGATAGATGTATTTGGAACACTAAATCAAACACGGTTTGTGCTAGCTTCTTGAAACTTGACACAGTAAAGCAGTTTCACATTCTAACTCTATGTTTTGTTTCCTTTTCATGTAGCTTTAAGCAGTGACTGGCGAGAAACACCTTCATTGAAAGGGGTTGCAAGCTTCCAAAAATCACGAGTCTCCAGAAATCTCAGCAAATATTTTTTCACCCAAACTGGATGATACTTTCAGGTAATGATCAGTACACTTGGCCCACTTGGTTCTCCATATTTCGTTCTTCTATGTTGAAGCGTTCATTTACAGTAACAGTTTCCACTCTGGCATTACACTCTGTTTTCTCCTATATTGATAGATGTATTTGGAACTCTAAATCAAACACGGTTTGTGCTAGCTTCTTGAAACTTGACACAGTAATGCAGTTTCACATTCTAACAATATGTTTTGTTTCCTTTTCATGTAGCCCTAAGCAGTGACTGGCGAGAAACACTTTCATTGAAAGGGGTTGCAAGCTTCCAAAAATTACGAGTCTCCAGAAATCTCAGCAAATATTTTTTCACCCAAGCTGCATGATACTTTCAGGTAATGATCAGTACACTAAGCCCACTTGGTTCCCCAAATTTCGTTCTTCTATGTTGAAGCGTTCGTTTCCAGTAACAGTTTGAATTTTGTCGTTTCACTCTGTTTTCTCCTATATTGATAGATGTATTTGGAACACTAAATCAAACACGGTTTGTGCTAGCTTCTTGAAACTTGACACAGTAAAGCAGTTTCACATTCTAACTCTATGTTTTGTTTCCTTTTCATGTAGCCCTAAGCAGTGACTGGCGAGAAACACTTTCATTGAAAGGGGCTGCAAGCTTCCAAAAATTACGAGTCTCCAGAAATCTCAGCAAATATTTTTTCACCCAAACTGGATGATACTTTCAGGTAATGATCAGTACACTAAGCCCACTTGGTTCCCCAAATTTCATTCTTCTATGTTGAAGCGTTCGTTTCCAGTAACAGTTTCCATTCTGGTATTTCACTCTGTTTTCTCCTATATTGATAGATGTATTTGGAACTCTAAATCAAACACGGTTTGTGCTAGCTTCTTGAAACTTGACACAGTAAAGCAGTTTCACATTCTAACTCTATGTTTTGTTTCCTTTTCATGTAGCTTTAAGCAGTGACTGGCGAGAAACACCTTCATTGAAAGGGGTTGCAAGCTTCCAAAAATTACGAGTCTCCAGAAATCTCAGCAAATATTTTTTCACCCAAACTGGATGATACTTTCAGGTAATGATCAGTACACTAAGCCCACTCGGTTCTCCAAATTTCATTCTTCTATGTTGAAGCGTTCGTTTCCAGTAACAGTTTCCATTCTGGCATTTCACTCTGTTTTCTCCTATATTGATAGATGTATTTGGAACTCTAAATCAAACACGGTTTGTGCTAGCTTCTTGAAACTTGACACAGTAAAGCAGTTTCACATTCTAACTCTATGTTTTGTTTCCTTTTCTTGTAGCCCTAAGCAGAGACTGGCGAGAAACACTTTCATTGAAAGGGGTTGCAAGCTTCCAAAAATTACGAGTCTCCAGAAATCTCAGCAAATATTTTTTCACCCAAACTGGATGATACTTTCAGGTAATGATCAGTACACTTGGCCCACTTGGTTCTCCATATTTCGTTCTTCTATGTTGAAGCGTTCGTTTACACTAACAGTTTCCACTCTGGCATTTCACTCTGTTTTCTCCTATATTGATAGATGTATTTGGAACTCTAAATCAAACACGGTTTGTGCTAGCTTCTTGAAACTTGACAGAGTAAAGCAGTTTCACATTCTAACTCTATGTTTTGTTTCCTTTTCATGTAGCCCTAAGCAGTGACTGGCGAGAAACACTTTCATTGAAAGGGGTTGCAAGCTTCCAAAAATTACGAGTCTCCAGAAATCTCAGCAAATATTTTTTCACCCAAACTAGATGATACTTTCAGGTAATGATCAGTACACTAAGCCCTCTTGGTTCCCCAAATTACGATCTTCTATGTTGAAGCGTTCGTTTCCAATAACAGTTTGAATTTAGTCGTTTCACTCTGTTTTCTCCTATATTGATAGATGTATTTGGAACTCTAAATCAAACACGGTTTGTGCTAGCTTCTTGAAACTTCACACAGTAAAGCAGTTTCACATTCTAACTCTATGTTTTGTTTCCTTTTCATGTAGCTTTAAGCAGTGACTGGCGAGAAACACTTTCATTGAAAGGGGTTGCAAGCTTCCAAAAATTACGAGTCTCCAGAAATCTCAGCAAATATTTTTTCACCCAAACTGGATGATACTTTCAGGTAATGATCAGTACACTAAGCCCACTCGGTTCTCCAAATTTCATTCTTCTATGTTGAAGCGTTCGTTTCCAGTAACAGTTTCCATTCTGGCATTTCACTCTGTTTTCTCCTATATTGATAGATGTATTTGGAACTCTAAATCAAACACGGTTTGTGCTAGCTTCTTGAAACTTGACACAGTAAAGCAGTTTCACATTCTAACTCTATGTTTTGTTTGTTTTTCATGTAGCCCTAAGCAGTGACTGGCGAGAAACACTTTCATTGAAAGGGGTTGCAAGCTTCCAAAAATTACGAGTCTCCAGAAATCTCAGCAAATATTTTTTCACCCAAACTGGATGATACTTTCAGGTAATGATCAGTACACTAAGCCCTCTTGGTTCCCCAAATTTCGTTCTTCTATGTTGAAGCGTTAGTTTCCAGTAACAGTTTGAATTTTGTCGTTTCACTCTGTTTTCTCCTATATTGATAGATGTATTTGGAACACTAAATCAAACACGGTTTGTGCTAGCTTCTTGAAACTTGACACAGTAAAGCAGTTTCACATTCTAACTCTATGTTTTGTTTCCTTTTCATGTAGCTTTAAGCAGTGACTGGCGAGAAACACCTTCATTGAAAGGGGTTGCAAGCTTCCAAAAATTACGAGTCTCCAGAAATCTCAGCAAATATTTTTTCACCCAAACTGCATGATACTTTCAGGTAATGATTAGTACACGAAGCCCACTTGGTTCCCCAAATTTCGTTCTTCTATGTTGAAGCGTTCGTTTCCAGTAACAGTTTGAATTTTTGCGTTTCACTCTGTTTTCGCCTATATTGATAGATGTATTTGGAACTCTAAATCAAACACGGTTTGTGCTAGCTTCTTGAAACTTGACACAGTAAAGCAGTTTCACATTCTAACTCTATGTTTTGTTTCCTTTTCATGTAGCCCTAAGCAGTGACTGGCGAGAAACACTTTCATTGAAAGGGGTTGCAAGCTTCCAAAAATTACGAGTCTTCAGAAATCTCAGGAAATATTTTTTCACCCAAACTAGATGATACTTTCAGGTAATGATCAGTACACTAAGCCCTCTTGGTTCCCCAAATTTCGTTCTTCTATGTTGAAGCGTTCGTTTACACTAACAGTTTCCAATCTGGCATTTCACTCTGTTTTCTCCTATATTGATAGATGTATTTGGAACTCTAAATCAAACACGGTTTGTGCTAGCTTCTTGAAACTTGACACAGTAAAGCAGTTTCACATTCTAACTCTATGTTTTGTTTCCTTTTCATGTAGCTTTAAGCAGTGACTGGCGAGAAACACTTTCATTGAAAGGGGTTGCAAGCTTCCAAAAATTACGAGTCTCCAGAAATCTCAGCAAATATTTTTTCACCCAAACTGGATGATACTTTCAGGTAATGATCAGTACACTAAGCCCACTTGGTTCTCCAAATTTCATTCTTCTATGTTGAAGCGTTCGTTTCCAGTAACAGTTTCCATTCTGGCATTTCACTCTGTTTTCTCCTATATTGATAGATGTATTTGGAACTCTAAATCAAACACGGTTTGTGCTAGCTTCTTGAAACTTGACACAGTAAAGCAGTTTCACATTCTAACTCTATGTTTTGTTTCCTTTTCATGTAGCCCTAAGCATTGACTGGCGAGAAACACTTTCATTGAAAGGGGTTGCAAGCTTCCAAAAATTACGAGTCTCCAGAAATCTCAGCAAATATTTTTTCACCCAAACTGGATGATACTTTCGGGTAATGATCAGTACACTAAGCCCACTTGGTTCCCCAAATTTCGTTCTTCTATGTTGAAGCGTTCGTTTCCAGTAACAGTTTGAATTTTGTCGTTTCACTCTGTTTTCTCCTATATTGATAGATGTATTTGGAACACTAAATCAAACACGGTTTGTGCTAGCTTCTTGAAACTTGACACAGTAAAGCAGTTTCACATTCTAACTCTATGTTTTGTTTCCTTTTCATGTAGCTTTAAGCAGTGACTGGCGAGAAACACCTTCATTGAAAGGGGTTGCAAGCTTCCAAAAATTACGAGTCTCCAGAAATCTCAGCAAATATTTTTTCACCCAAACTGGATGATACTTTCAGGTAATGATCAGTACACTAAGCCCACTCGGTTCTCCAAATTTCATTCTTCTATGTTGAAGCGTTCGTTTCCAGTAACAATTTCCATTCTGGCATTTCACTCTGTTTTCTCCTATATTGATAGATGTATTTGGAACTCTAAATCAAACACGGTTTGTGCTAGCTTCTTGAAACTTGACACAGTAAAGCAGTTTCACATTCTAACTCTATGTTTTGTTTCCTTTTCTTGTAGCCCTAAGCAGAGACTGGCGAGAAACACTTTCATTGAAAGGGGTTGCAAGCTTCTAAAAATTACGAGTCTACAGAAATCTCAGCAAATATTTTTTCACCCAAACTGGATGATACTTTCAGGTAATGATCAGTACACTTGGCCCACTTGGTTCTCCATATTTCGTTCTTCTATGTTGAAGCGTTCGTTTACACTAACAGTTTCCACTCTGGCATTTCACTCTGTTTTCTCCTATATTGATAGATGTATTTGGAACTCTAAATCAAACACGGTTTGTGCTAGCTTCTTGAAACTTGACACAGTAAAGCAGTTTCACATTCTAACTCTATGTTTTGTTTCCTTTTCATGTAGCCCTAAGCAGTGACTGGCGAGAAACACTTTCATTGAAAGGGGTTGCAAGCTTCCAAAAATTACGAGTCTCCAGAAATCTCAGCAAATATTTTTTCACCCAAACTAGATGATAGTTTCAGGTAATGATCAGTACACTAAGCCCTCTTGGTTCCCCAAATTTCGTTCTTCTATGTTGAAGCGTTCGTTTCCAGTAACAGTTTGAATTTTGTCGTTTCACTCTGTTTTCTCCTATATTGATAGATGTATTTGGAACTCTAAATCAAACACGGTTTGTGCTAGCTTCTTGAAACTTGACACAGTAAAGCAGTTTCACATTCTAACTCTATGCTTTGTTTCCTTTTCATGTAGCTGTAAGCAGTGACTGGCGAGAAACACCTTCATTGAAAGGGGTTGCAAGCTTCCAAAAATCACGAGTCTCCAGAAATCTCAGCAAATATTTTTTCACCCAAACTGGATGATACTTTCAGGTAATGATCAGTACACTAAGCCCACTTGGTTCTCCAAATTTCATTCTTCTATGTTGAAGCGTTCGTTTCCAGTAACAGTTTCCATTCTGGCATTTCACTCTGTTTTCTCCTATATTGATAGATGTATTTGGAACTCTAAATCAAACACGGTTTGTGCTAGCTTCTTGAAACTTGACACAGTAAAGCAGTTTCACATTCTAACTCTATGTTTTGTTTCCTTTTCATGTAGCCCTAAGCAGTGACTGGCGAGAAACACTTTCATTGAAAGGGGTTGCAAGCTTCCAAAAATTACGAGTCTCCAGAAATCTCAGCAAATATTTTTTCACCCAAACTGGATGATACTTTCAGGTAATGATCAGTACACTAAGCCCACTTGGTTCCCCAAATTTCGTTCTTCTATGTTGAAGCGTTCGTTTCCAGTAACAGTTTGAATTTTGTCGTTTCACTCTGTTTTCTCCTATATTGATAGATGTATTTGGAACACTAAATCAAACACGGTTTGTGCTAGCTTCTTGAAACTTGACACAGTAAAGCAGTTTCACATTCTAACTCTATGTTTTGTTTCCTTTTCATGTAGCTTTAAGCAGTGACTGGCGAGAAACACCTTCATTGAAAGGGGTTGCAAGCTTCCAAAAATCACGAGTCTCCAGAAATCTCAGCAAATATTTTTTCACCCAAACTGGATGATACTTTCAGGTAATGATCAGTACACTTGGCCCACTTGGTTCTCCATATTTCGTTCTTCTATGTTGAAGCGTTCATTTACAGTAACAGTTTCCACTCTGGCATTACACTCTGTTTTCTCCTATATTGATAGATGTATTTGGAACTCTAAATCAAACACGGTTTGTGCTAGCTTCTTGAAACTTGACACAGTAATGCAGTTTCACATTCTAACAATATGTTTTGTTTCCTTTTCATGTAGCCCTACGCAGTGACTGGCGAGAAACACTTTCATTGAAAGGGGTTGCAAGCTTCCAAAAATTACGAGTCTCCAGAAATCTCAGCAAATATTTTTTCACCCAAGCTGCATGATACTTTCAGGTAATGATCAGTACACTAAGCCCACTTGGTTCCCCAAATTTCGTTCTTCTATGTTGAAGCGTTCGTTTCCAGTAACAGTTTGAATTTTGTCGTTTCACTCTGTTTTCTCCTATATTGATAGATGTATTTGGAACACTAAATCAAACACGGTTTGTGCTAGCTTCTTGAAACTTGACACAGTAAAGCAGTTTCACATTCTAACTCTATGTTTTGTTTCCTTTTCATGTAGCCCTAAGCAGTGACTGGCGAGAAACACTTTCATTGAAAGGGGCTGCAAGCTTCCAAAAATTACGAGTCTCCAGAAATCTCAGCAAATATTTTTTCACCCAAACTGGATGATACTTTCAGGTAATGATCAGTACACTAAGCCCACTTGGTTCCCCAAATTTCATTCTTCTATGTTGAAGCGTTCGTTTCCAGTAACAGTTTCCATTCTGGCATTTCACTCTGTTTTCTCCTATATTGATAGATGTATTTGGAACTCTAAATCAAACACGGTTTGTGCTAGCTTCTTGAAACTTGACACAGTAAAGCAGTTTCACATTCTAACTCTATGTTTTGTTTCCTTTTCATGTAGCTTTAAGCAGTGACTGGCGAGAAACACCTTCATTGAAAGGGGTTGCAAGCTTCCAAAAATTACGAGTCTCCAGAAATCTCAGCAAATATTTTTTCACCCAAACTGGATGATACTTTCAGGTAATGATCAGTACACTAAGCCCACTCGGTTCTCCAAATTTCATTCTTCTATGTTGAAGCGTTCGTTTCCAGTAACAGTTTCCATTCTGGCATTTCACTCTGTTTTCTCCTATATTGATAGATGTATTTGGAACTCTAAATCAAACACGGTTTGTGCTAGCTTCTTGAAACTTGACACAGTAAAGCAGTTTCACATTCTAACTCTATGTTTTGTTTCCTTTTCTTGTAGCCCTAAGCAGAGACTGGCGAGAAACACTTTCATTGAAAGGGGTTGCAAGCTTCCAAAAATTACGAGTCTCCAGAAATCTCAGCAAATATTTTTTCACCCAAACTGGATGATACTTTCAGGTAATGATCAGTACACTTGGCCCACTTGGTTCTCCATATTTCGTTCTTCTATGTTGAAGCGTTCGTTTACACTAACAGTTTCCACTCTGGCATTTCACTCTGTTTTCTCCTATATTGATAGATGTATTTGGAACTCTAAATCAAACACGGTTTGTGCTAGCTTCTTGAAACTTGACACAGTAAAGCAGTTTCACATTCTAACTCTATGTTTTGTTTCCTTTTCATGTAGCCCTAAGCAGTGACTGGCGAGAAACACTTTCATTGAAAGGTGTTGCAAGCTTCCAAAAATTACGAGTCTCCAGAAATCTCAGCAAATATTTTTTCACCCAAACTAGATGATACTTTCAGGTAATGATCAGTACACTAAGCCCTCTTGGTTCCCCAAATTTCGATCTTCTATGTTGAAGCGTTCGTTTCCAATAACAGTTTGAATTTAGTCGTTTCACTCTGTTTTCTCCTATATTGATAGATGTATTTGGAACTCTAAATCAAACACGGTTTGTGCTAGCTTCTTGAAACTTCACACAGTAAAGCAGTTTCACATTGTAACTCTATGTTTTGTTTCCTTTTCATGTAGCTTTAAGCAGTGACTGGCGAGAAACACTTTCATTGAAAGGGGTTGCAAGCTTCCAAAAATTACGAGTCTCCAGAAATCTCAGCAAATATTTTTTCACCCAAACTGGATGATACTTTCAGGTAATGATCAGTACACTAAGCCCACTTGGTTCTCCAAATTTCATTCTTCTATGTAGAAGCGTTCGTTTCCAGTAACAGTTTCCATTCTGGCATTTCACTCTGTTTTCTCCTATATTGATAGATGTATTTGGAACTCTAAATCAAACACGGTTTGTGCTAGCTTCTTGAAACTTGACACAGTAAAGCAGTTTCACATTCTAACTCTATGTTTTGTTTCCTTTTCATGTAGCCCTAAGCAGTGACTGGCGAGAAACACTTTCATTGAAAGGGGTTGCAAGCTTCCAAAAATTACGAGTCTCCAGAAATCTCAGCAAATATTTTTTCACCCAAACTGGATGATACTTTCAGGTAATGATCAGTACACTAAGCCCTCTTGGTTCCCCAAATTTCGTTCTTCTATGTTGAAGCGTTCGTTTCCAGTAACAGTTTGAATTTTGTCGTTTCACTCTGTTTTCTCCTATATTGATAGATGTATTTGGAACACTAAATCAAACACGGTTTGTGCTAGCTTCTTGAAACTTGACACAGTAAAGCAGTTTCACATTCTAACTCTATGTTTTGTTTCCTTTTCATGTAGCTTTAAGCAGTGACTGGCGAGAAACACCTTCATTGAAAGGGGTTGCAAGCTTCCAAAAATTACGAGTCTCCAGAAATCTCAGCAAATATTTTTTCACCCAAACTGCATGATACTTTCAGGTAATGATTAGTACACGAAGCCCACTTGGTTCCCCAAATTTCGTTCTTCTATGTTGAAGCGTTCGTTTCCAGTAACAGTTTGAATTTTTGCGTTTCACTCTGTTTTCGCCTATATTGATAGATGTATTTGGAACTCTAAATCAAACACGGTTTGTGCTAGCTTCTTGAAACTTGACACAGTAAAGCAGTTTCACATTCTAACTCTATGTTTTGTTTCCTTTTCATGTAGCCCTAAGCAGTGACTGGCGAGAAACACTTTCATTGAAAGGGGTTGCAAGCTTCCAAAAATTACGAGTCTTCAGAAATCTCAGGAAATATTTTTTCACCCAAACTAGATGATACTTTCAGGTAATGATCAGTACACTAAGCCCTCTTGGTTCCCCAAATTTCGTTCTTCTATGTTGAAGCGTTCGTTTACACTAACAGTTTCCACTCTGGCATTTCACTCTGTTTTCTCCTATATTGATAGATGTATTTGGAACTCTAAATCAAACACGGTTTGTGCTAGCTTCTTGAAACTTGACACAGTAAAGCAGTTTCACATTCTAACTCTATGTTTTGTTTCCTTTTCATGTAGCTTTAAGCAGTGACTGGCGAGAAACACTTTCATTGAAAGGGGTTGCAAGCTTCCAAAAATTACGAGTCTCCAGAAATCTCAGCAAATATTTTTTCACCCAAACTGGATGATACTTTCAGGTAATGATCAGTACACTAAGCCCACTTGGTTCTCCAAATTTCATTCTTCTATGTTGAAGCGTTCGTTTCCAGTAACAGTTTCCATTCTGGCATTTCACTCTGTTTTCTCCTATATTGATAGATGTATTTGGAACTCTAAATCAAACACGGTTTGTGCTAGCTTCTTGAAACTTGACACAGTAAAGCAGTTTCACATTCTAACTCTATGTTTTGTTTCCTTTTCATGTAGCCCTAAGCAGTGACTGGCGAGAAACACTTTCATTGAAAGGGGTTGCAAGCTTCCAAAAATTACGAGTCTCCAGAAATCTCACCAAATATTTTTTCACCCAAACTGGATGATACTTTCGGGTAATGATCAGTACACTAAGCCCACTTGGTTCCCCAAATTTCGTTCTTCTATGTTGAAGCGTTCGTTTCCAGTAACAGTTTGAATTTTGTCGTTTCACTCTGTTTTCTCCTATATTGATAGATGTATTTGGAACACTAAATCAAACACGGTTTGTGCTAGCTTCTTGAAACTTGACACAGTAAAGCAGTTTCACATTCTAACTCTATGTTTTGTTTCCTTTTCATGTAGCTTTAAGCAGTGACTGGCGAGAAACACCTTCATTGAAAGGGGTTGCAAGCTTCCAAAAATTACGAGTCTCCAGAAATCTCAGCAAATATTTTTTCACCCAAACTGGATGATACTTTCAGGTAATGATCAGTACACTAAGCCCACTCGGTTCTCCAAATTTCATTCTTCTATGTTGAAGCGTTCGTTTCCAGTAACAGTTTCCATTCTGGCATTTCACTCTGTTTTCTCCTATATTGATAGATGTATTTGGAACTCTAAATCAAACACGGTTTGTGCTAGCTTCTTGAAACTTGACACAGTAAAGCAGTTTCACATTCTAACTCTATGTTTTGTTTCCTTTTCTTGTAGCCCTAAGCAGAGACTGGCGAGAAACACTTTCATTGAAAGGGGTTGCAAGCTTCTAAAAATTACGAGTCTCCAGAAATCTCAGCAAATATTTTTTCACCCAAACTGGATGATACTTTCAGGTAATGATCAGTACACTTGGCCCACTTGGTTCTCCATATTTCGTTCTTCTATGTTGAAGCGTTCGTTTACACTAACAGTTTCCACTCTGGCATTTCACTCTGTTTTCTCCTATATTGATAGATGTATTTGGAACTCTAAATCAAACACGGTTTGTGCTAGCTTCTTGAAACTTGACACAGTAAAGCAGTTTCACATTCTAACTCTATGTTTTGTTTCCTTTTCATGTAGCCCTAAGCAGTGACTGGCGAGAAACACTTTCATTGAAAGGGGTTGCAAGCTTCCAAAAATTACGAGTCTCCAGAAATCTCAGCAAATATTTTTTCACCCAAACTAGATGATAGTTTCAGGTAATGATCAGTACACTAAGCCCTCTTGGTTCCCCAAATTTCGTTCTTCTATGTTGAAGCGTTCGTTTCCAGTAACAGTTTGAATTTTGTCGTTTCACTCTGTTTTCTCCTATATTGATAGATGTATTTGGAACTCTAAATCAAACACGGTTTGTGCTAGCTTCTTGAAACTTGACACAGTAAAGCAGTTTCACATTCTAACTCTATGTTTTGTTTCCTTTTCATGTAGCTTTAAGCAGTGACTGGCGAGAAACACTTTCATTGAAAGGGGTTGCAAGCTTCCAAAAATTACGAGTCTCCAGAAATCTCAGCAAATATTTTTTCACCCAAACTGGATGATACTTTCAGGTAATGATCAGTACACTAAGCCCACTTGGTTCTCCAAATTTCATTCTTCTATGTTGAAGCGTTCGTTTCCAGTAACAGTTTCCACTCTGGCATTTCACTCTGTTTTCTCCTATATTGATAGATGTATTTGGAACTCTAAATCAAACACGGTTTGTGCTAGCTTCTTGAAACTTGACACAGTAAAGCAGTTTCACATTCTAACTCTATGTTTTGTTTCCTTTTCATGTAGCCCTAAGCAGTGACTGGCGAGAAACACTTTCATTGAAAGGGGTTGCAAGCTTCCAAAAATTACGAGTCTTCAGAAATCTCAGCAAATATTTTTTCACCCAAACTAGATGATACTTTCAGGTAATGATCAGTACACTAAGCCCTCTTGGTTCCCCAAATTTCGTTCTTCTATGTTGAAGCGTTCGTTTACACTAACAGTTTCCACTCTGGCATTTCACTCTGTTTTCTCCTATATTGATAGATGTATTTGGAACTCTAAATCAAACACGGTTTGTGCTAGCTTCTTGAAACTTGACACAGTAAAGCAGTTTCACATTGTAACTCTATGTTTTGTTTCCTTTTCATGTAGCTTTAAGCAGTGACTGGCGAGAAACACTTTCATTGAAAGGGGTTGCAAGCTTCCAAAAATTACGAGTCTCCAGAAATCTCAGCAAATATTTTTTCACCCAAACTGCATGATACTTTCAGGTAATGATCAGTACACTAAGCCCACTTGGTTCTCCAAATTTCATTCTTCTATGTTGAAGCGTTCGTTTACAGTAACAGTTTCCATTCTGGCATTTCACTCTGTTTTCTCCTATATTGATAGATGTATTTGGAACTCTAAATCAAACACGGTTTGTGCTAGCTTCTTGAAACTTGACACAGTAAAGCAGTTTCACATTCTAACTCTATGATTTGTTTCCTTTTCATGTAGCTTTAAGCAGTGACTGGCGAGAAACACTTTCATTGAAAGGGGTTGCAAGCTTCCAAAAATTACGAGTCTCCAGAAATCTCAGCAAATATTTTTTCACCCAAACTGGATGATACTTTCAGGTAATGATCAGTACACTAAGCCCACTTGGTTCCCCAAATTTCGTTCTTCTATGTTGAAGCGTTCGTTTCCAGTAACAGTTTGAATTTTGTCGTTTCACTCTGTTTTCTCCTATATTGATAGATGTATTTGGAACACTAAATCAAACACGGTTTGTGCTAGCTTCTTGAAACTTGACACAGTAAAGCAGTTTCACATTCTAACTCTATGTTTTGTTTCCTTTTCATGTAGCTTTAAGCAGTGACTGGCGAGAAACACCTTCATTGAAAGGGGTTGCAAGCTTCCAAAAATTACGAGTCTCCAGAAATCTCAGCAAATATTTTTTCACCCAAACTGGATGATACTTTCAGGTAATGATCAGTACACTTGGCCCACTTGGTTCTCCATATTTCGTTCTTCTATGTTGAAGCGTTCGTTTACAGTAACAGTTTCCACTCTGGCATTACACTCTGTTTTCTCCTATATTGATAGATGTATTTGGAACTCTAAATCAAACACGGTTTGTGCTAGCTTCTTGAAACTTGACACAGTAATGTGGTTTCACATTCTAACAATATGTTTTGTTTCCTTTTCATGTAGCCCTAAGCAGTGACTGGCGAGAAACACTTTCATTGAAAGGGGTTGCAAGCTTCCAAAAATTACGAGTCTCCAGAAATCTCAGCAAATATTTTTTCACCCAAGCTGCATGATACTTTCAGGTAATGATCAGTACACTAAGCCCACTTGGTTCCCCAAATTTCGTTCTTCTATGTTGAAGCGTTCGTTTCCAGTAACAGTTTGAATTTTGTCGTTTCACTCTGTTTTCTCCTATATTGATAGATGTATTTGGAACACTAAATCAAACACGGTTTGTGCTAGCTTCTTGAAACTTGACACAGTAAAGCAGTTTCACATTCTAACTCTATGTTTTGTTTCCTTTTCATGTAGCTGTAAGCAGTGACTGGCGAGAAACACCTTCATTGAAAGGGGTTGCAAGCTTCCAAAAATCACGAGTCTCCAGAAATCTCAGCAAATATTTTTTCACCCAAACTGGATGATACTTTCAGGTAATGATCAGTACACTTGGCCCACTTGGTTCTCCATATTTCGTTCTTCTATGTTGAAGCGTTCGTTTCCAGTAACAGTTTGAATTTTGTCGTTTCACTCTTTTTTCTCCTATATTGATAGATGTATTTGGAACTCTAAATCAAACACGGTTTGTGCTAGCTTCTTGAAACTTGACACAGTAAAGCAGTTTCACATTGTAACTCTATGTTTTGTTTCCTTTTCATGTAGCTTTAAGCAGTGACTGGCGAGAAACACTTTCATTGAAAGGGGTTGCAAGCTTCCAAAAATTACGAGTCTCCAGAAATCTCAGCAAATATTTTTTCACCCAAACTGGATGATACTTTCAGGTAATAATTAGTACACTAAGCCCACTTGGTTCTCCAAATTTCGTTCTTCTATGTTGAAGCGTTCGTTTCTAGTAACAATTTGAATTTTGTCGTTTCACTCTGTTTTCTCCTATATTGATAGATGTATTTGGAACTCTAAATCAAACACGGTTTGTGCTAGCTTCTTGAAACTTGACACAGTAAAGCAGTTTCACATTCTAACTCTATGTTTTGTTTCCTTTTCATGTAGCCCTAAGCAGTGACTGGCGAGAAACACTTTCATTGAAAGGGGTTGCAAGCTTCCAAAAATTACTAGTCTCCAGAAATCTCAGCAAATATTTTTTCACCCAAGCTGCATGATACTTTCAGGTAATGATCAGTACACTAAGCCCACTTGGTTCCCCAAATTTCGTTCTTCTATGTTGAAGCGTTCGTTTCCAGTAACAGTTAGAATTTTGGCGTTTCACTCTGTTTTCTCCTATATTGATAGATGTATTTGGAACTCTAAATCAAACACGGTTTGTGCTAGCTTCTTGAAACTTGACACAGTAAAGCAGTTTCACATTCTAACTCTATGTTTTGTTTCCTTTTCATGTAGCCCTACGCAGTGACTGGCGAGAAACACTTTCATTGAAAGGGGTTGCAAGCTTCCAAAAATTACGAGTCTCCAGAAATCTCAGCAAATATTTTTTCACCCAAACTGGATGATACTTTCAGGTAATGATCAGTACACTAAGCCCACTTGGTTCCCCAAATTTCGTTCTTCTATGTTAAAGCGTTCGTTTCCAGTAACAGTTTGAATTTTGTCGTTTCACTCTGTTTTCTCCTATATTGATAGAAGTATTTGGAACACTAAATCAAACACGGTTTGTGCTAGCTTCTTGAAACTTGACACAGTAAAGCAGTTTCACATTCTAACTCTATGTTTTGTTTCCTTTTCATGTAGCTGTAAGCAGTGACTGGCGAGAAACACCTTCATTGAAAGGGGTTGCAAGCTTCCAAAAATCACGAGTCTCCAGAAATCTCAGCAAATATTTTTTCACCCAAACTGGATGATACTTTCAGGTAATGATCAGTACACTTGGCCCACTTGGTTCTCCATATTTCGTTCTTCTATGTTGAAGCGTTCGTTTCCAGTAACAGTTTGAATTTTTGCGTTTCACTCTGTTTTCTCCTATATTGATAGATGTATTTGGAACACTAAATCAAACACGGTTTGTGCTAGCTTCTTGAAACTTGACACAGTAAAGCAGTTTCACATTCTAACTCTATGTTTTGTTTCCTTTTCATGTAGCTTTAAGCAGTGACTGGCGAGAAACACTTTCATTGAAAGGGGTTGCAAGCTTCCAAAAATTACGAGTCTCCAGAAATCTCAGCAAATATTTTTTCACCCAACCTGGATGATACTTTCAGGTAATGATCAGTACACTAAGCCCACTTGGTTCTCCAAATTTCATTCTTCTATGTTGAAGCGTTCGTTTCCAGTAACAGTTTCCATTCTGGCATTTCACTCTGTTTTCTCCTATATTGATAGATGTATTTGGAACTCTAAATCAAACACGGTTTGTGCTAGCTTCTTGAAACTTGACACAGTAAAGCAGTTTCACATTCTAACTCTATGTTTTGTTTCCTTTTCATGTAGCCCTAAGCAGTGACTGGCGAGAAACACTTTCATTGAAAGGGGTTGCAAGCTTCCAAAAATTACGAGTCTCCAGAAATCTCAGCAAATATTTTTTCACCCAAACTGGATGATACTTTCAGGTAATGATCAGTACACTAAGCCCACTTGGTTCCCCAAATTTCGTTCTTCTATGTTGAAGCGTTCGTTTCCAGTAACAGTTTGAATTTTGTCGTTTCACTCTGTTTTCTCCTATATTGATAGATGTATTTGGAACACTAAATCAAACACGGTTTGTGCTAGCTTCTTGAAACTTGACACAGTAAAGCAGTTTCACATTCTAACTCTATGTTTTGTTTCCTTTTCATGTAGCTTTAAGCAGTGACTGGCGAGAAACACCTTCATTGAAAGGGGTTGCAAGCTTCCAAAAATCACGAGTCTCCAGAAATCTCAGCAAATATTTTTTCACCCAAACTGGATGATACTTTCAGGTAATGATCAGTACACTTGGCCCACTATGTTCTCCATATTTCGTTCTTCTATGTTGAAGCGTTCATTTACAGTAACAGTTTCCACTCTGGCATTA